>NC_056735.1:1501154971-1501247471 GCF_019279795.1 Protopterus annectens
CCATTGGGGAGTGGGTTTTGCTACACTTTTGTGTGGTCCACCCATTTCAGTACCACATGTCCACTGTACAGGGCACACTGTTGTAGTAGCCATGTAGACTCTGCAGTCCTATCACCTGTTTGTCATGTGAATTAACTTTGTAACCGTATAGAGCCTACATGATATGCTACCCTTGTAGTGCAGTGATACAATCCCACTCCCAGGAACCATAGTCAAACACACTCCTCTATTCACTACTGCCTATGTCAGGAAGTGGTCTGCAAACCGGCTCATGCATGGAACCCACAGTGTGGAAGCAGCTGACTGCATGACAGCCTGCCAAACAGTCTGGAGTGGTGTGACACAGTATCTTGTCCTGGGTCCACTCTTGTATGTTATCTGTGGCTCTGACTTCCAGCCCAACACAACTGAACTGTGGTTAACAATGTTTGCAGACAATTGCAAATTGGGGGCTATGTGTACATTGCCAGAATATGTATACATCTTGCATGCCATCAACACTGACACCTTCGACTTTTGTCAGAACATTGTCCATAGTGTCAGTGTCACGAAATGTGTTGTCCACAAATGACCACATCAGTGGTTGACCAATGGACACAGATGTCCACACAGGAGGTCTGTGAACACAGCTTGACAGCAACCTCCCTTCTGACCACCACATTGCCACTGTGGATGGAAAGTCTTCCCATGTGGTGCATTCCATAACTAAGGGTGTGTCATCCATGAATGAAGATGTCAGTGTTTCCCATACTCCGTGCTCCTTAGGCCAATCAGCAGGTACAATGGCCATTAGCCATGTAACTCACTGGCCACCTTATATAGGGAGAAAGACAAACACACACACACACACACGCATATATATATATATGTGTGTGTGTGTGTGTGTGTATGTGTGTATACAACACATGAATGTTTCCACACATCTGTCTAATGAGCAGACTGCATGATAACTGTGAAATGACACTAATACTTACTACAGCTCGGATGATGTAGTGCTATATTTTGTGACTCCAGTGTACAGGTTCCAGGGTCCAATTCCTTCTATGGCTGTTTTTTTTTTCCTGGGCAGAACAAGGTCTGCTGCATACACAGTGATAGCATACCACTGCTTACTAACACTTACTGATGTCTCTCGCCTTAGTAGTACCTTAGTACAAGTATCACCCAAGAACCTCTGTGACATATATGATAAATGAATAACACTGTAGTAGAAAGAAATACATGGGTAGGAGTTGTCCTCACAGCCCTGGCAAATGAAAATTGTGTGAATGTGTGCGTGTGTGTGTGTGCGTGCGTGTGTGTGTGTGTGTGTGTGTGTGTGTGTGTGTGTAGGTTAAAGATAAGATTTGGGGTAACTCACACTCAGTACACTTCACATTGCACTACTTTATCAGTTGTGCAGATGTCACTCACCTTAGGCAGACTTTTTGTGAGGTCTGAGCCCTGTAGACTATGTGGTGCATGTAGTAACCATGTCACATTACAGTTCAATGCCCTAGTTAGGTAGAGGATCAACTTTCAGTCATGCCACATGTGTGTGTATATTTGTGTATGGTAAATTACCCTGAGGTTTCTCGCACCCACTAAAACACTCATTGCCATACTTTACATGGGCTGCTGATGTTCCTCATCTTAGAAGTACCTTTAGACAATATCCACTGTAAAAGCACCGTAGCACGTGCAATAAAGGCGTAACATGATAGTAGCTATAACTAGATAGGTAGGGTTCTAATCTCACTGATGGCAAGTGTGTGTGTGTGTGTGTGTGTGTGTGTGTGTGTGTGTGTGTGTGTGTGTGTGTGTGTGTGTGTGTGTGTGTGTGTGTGTTGACAGTATCCTGTGTGTGTAATAACAGGATGTATTGGTGTGTATGTTTTGCTAATCTATTTTATTGATGTCCTACTATATGTCCCACTGTCCACATTACAAGGCCAACAGTTGTCACACACTGTAGGTCTATGTGTAGACACTCTACAGCTGTGAAAGGACTATGTGACAGTATGGTATGGGTAACATGATAGGCAGCGCTTCTATTCATCATAGACCATACTCCACTCATAGAGAAACATTTGGCCAAGAATCAAACTGTAGAGCAGTAGTACCCTTGTAAACCGTATCACACATAGAACCCATGGTGTGAATGCAGTGGACCCCATGTCAAACAGCTGACCACACATGACTTGTGTCCTACAGGGTGTGGACCTGGGTCCTAGCATGGTTGCAATCTACACCTCAGAGGTGAAGGCAAACACAAAGGCACCCTGGCTGACAATGTTTGCAGACAACTGTTAGGTGGGTGCTATCATGACTCACCCATGAAATACTGTAGTGTAACAAACTAGTTAGGTAGGAGTTCTAATCCCAGTCCTGGCAACTGTAAAAATGTGTGTGTGTGTGTGTGTGTGTGTGTGTGTGTGTGTGTGTGTGTGTGTGTGTGTGTGTGTGTGTGTCTGACAACAGTATCCTGTGTAGGTGTTGCTGTGATTGTGTAATATGATCCACTGGGGGTTGGGTTTTGCTAAATTATTTTATTGATGACCTAGTATATGTTTCAACATCCACATTACAAGCCCAAAAGTTGTCAACCACTGTACAGGTAGGAGATGACAATTTATAGCCCTAAATGTGTTGTGCCATGTGCAATGAGTATGTGACAGTATGGAATAGTTAATAATATAGGCAGCCCTTGTAATACTCAGAGACCACTCAGCACTCAGGAATTGTACACAAACACATCAACCCCTATATCACAACATCCCTCGCAAACAGCAACACAAATAGTACCCATGGTGTGATAGCAGTGTACTCCATGTCAAAATGATTGCCACACATGACTGGTACAGACCCATGTCCTTCCATGTTTCGGATCTATCCAGCAAGTAAATGGATATAGTCACCCTGTCCCCTCCTCTCAGTAGGCCAGCCAATGTGTACAGTAGCCCTTTAGCCATGTACCCCACTGGACACACGCAACAACTGTAGAGGCTGCAAATGTAACCCTCAAAGGGAAGACCATGCCTTGCACACATGCCCTGCATGGACAGACTCCAGTAACTGTAAGGAATCCCAATATCATACTGTCTATGTAGGTGCAATCACTACCTGAGTTACACACCCATGTCTCACTGAACTATGTCAGGAATGCTACATCTGAAGAAACCAATCTGTCCACACAACATGGCCCAGAGACCCCAATCACATGTCCACACTCCAAAGGACATGCTTGTGATACAGGTTCACAACCCAGACACTGTCCATGGTATAGAATATACATCACATACATGTAAAGTAATGCACATCATTGGTCATCCACAATAGACATCTGGATGACTGGACGGGGAATACAGTACCCACCCCTGGGGATCGGTCCAGTAGGTATACTCATTATACACACTGGGGAATATTTTCATGTGGCCTGATGCTAGGGTATTCCCTTGGGCTAACCTTGTAGAGCCTTCATGGCCATTCACCTACTACACACCTATGATGCCGTGAACCAATGGATCTCAGTACTGGCAAGTGTGTGTGTGTGTGTGTGTGTGTGTGTGTGTGTGTGTGTGTGTGTGTGTGTGTGTGCATGCACACAGACACACCATGTGGCTGCCCTACCCTGATGTTTTTAGGTCTGCTGTGGCCTGTACATGGCAGGGTGTACAGTTTACCACCTCTGGCCACAGACATGGGAACTGGATCTACAAAGCGTATCATGTGCACCACCAGTGAGAAGGCCAGAGATAGTACTGCTTCCTGATGGTGATTTGTATGTCTGCTGGATCTGCAACCCTGTTGGAACCATCCAGGACCACGTATGGCCTGCCACATCTTGGCATGGATAGCACACCAACCTCACTAGTGCTAGTGTGACTGCCCATACAGGAGCATGATCATGCATGGCAACATGCATGCCCAGCTAATTGTGCTTCTGAGCTACCTTCATGTGGCTGCTGCCTCCCGTCTGCCATACCTTCAAGCACAGATATCCTATGATGGAGAAGTGCCATGACCTGACCCCACCGTCTCTCTGAGATCTCATTGCCCTCACGTATGAGTGCAATGAGTTCACATAAATCTCCACGGACACCAGGGAGATGTTATTCCACCAGCCGGCACACTTGTCTGGTGTTGCATTCATCACGTGCCTATGCATCCATTACAGACCGAAACATGTGCCTCATTACTGCAGCAGTAGTACTCTCAACATGAGCTGGATGGGCAACCATATTCCTCCAAGCATCACTGCCCGCTTGCCTATGTGGGACCTTGCCAGCATTCTGGCTATGGCTAGTGCCTGGCTTCTCACTTGCCATAGTCACCATACTTGCATGTTCTGTGCTAGCACCCAGATATCCTTCTATTGTGGCGACTGGTGACAGGGAATTTGTGGGCATTGTAACTGTGTGTGGGGATGGGGTTTATATAGGTGGCATGCCAACCGATGACACAGCTGCAGCCTCTCACAACCCCCCACATGTGCCTCACTATGGGTATCATCATAGTCAGAATTTCCAAAAAATGTAATGTCACTTACCCACCGGGAGGGACTGCAACCACCATGGCCACCTGTGAGAAACAGACAACATATGTACATTACTATCGGCGCTATATAGTTTTCTGGTACACACACACACACACACACACACACACACACACACACACACACACACACACACACACACGCATGCACACTCAGTAACACTCACACACTTAGTCACACACACACATGTGAGGTGTCCCAGAGGCATTACACAGACCTCGCATTAAGCAACAGATGACAGTCATAACACACACTCAAACCCAAAGAGACACACTCTGGACCAGACATCAACATCATGCAGTGCATACCTTCTGACTTACCTTAACTACAAATGTACACCACTGGGATATGTTGATTGTTTTTAGTTGGTGGTGAGCCTTCGCCTACAACACACTGCACCCATGTAAACATTACTGCTGTTCATCTGTTTAGCACTGTGGCCAAATCTATGGAACATACCTACCAACGGTACAGAGTTTCCAGGAATATCTACATATGTGGTTCATCTTTCCTGTCTGCTGCATATACCTGCTATGTTGGTCATAGCTTATACCTGCTATGTTGGCCTGATACATTACTGGTTACTCCAGTGGATTGGTTACCCTACATAATGTCATACTGTGGTTTGAAGATGGCATAACCTGCAGTACATGTATGTGAAACCAAGGGCAGTTACTGAAACAACTTCGCAAGCTTACATTGGATATAGTAAGTGTAGAAACCCTTTTTAGCATGCAATGATTTAGTGACAGATCACATGAGACAACAGTGATATTGCTATAATATTTCCAACATTTCATATGACATATAACCTGTGCACTCGAAAAGGAGAACATACACATCAGGTAGGGTTAAGATATTGTACATGATATGACTACAATAGCTGGGTTGCATAGGGGTGCACACCTGTAAACTGATATTTTGGTAAAACACCTGTTCATCTCATCACAGCATTCAGTACTCTTGGGAAGGTGTGTATCAGCATGGCACATCTTGGCATGGCAATGTTTGTACACTCTCCCTTGGAGAACACCTCAAATCTGACAGACTGCAAAGCCATCCCCTGTGTACAGCATTTGTCAGGTCACCACACAGATTGTGTATTGTATGTAGGTTTGGACTCTGCCTTTACCACTGCAGACTGTTGATCATGTTCTTGTGAAGCCATCCTTTTGTCCAGTGGATGTAAGGTGTGGGAGATTGCTGTGTCCAATGTTAGAATACCTCGCTACACACAGGTATATTGCAGACACCAGAAGGACTATAGCCACAAGGGACTGGTGTTTGAAACTGGTCATAATACACTCCAAATCAGCTACAGCCCCAGTACAACATTGTGAACAGCACACCTACAGCAGGACACTGCCATCAGCCTGCTTCCCTGTGTGGGTAGTGTGCTTCTGCTGTTGTGCAGTGGTTTTATATGTCCAAAATGACATGGTCACATTGTGGACAAAGACAGTTTAACATCGGTCTGATAACATCTTAACACATTTACACACATGCTTTTTGAAAAGCTAATATCTTGTTGTCCATAAGTTACCCAGGACTAGATTGTTTGTTGGGAGGAACAGCTGCCATCTTCCAAACACAACATATAGCCAAGACATGTGAAGACCATGTAAGATTGTTGTCACATGTGGTACACACACAGTACTTGCCAGAGATGTCTAGCACTTCTCTGCTGTATGGCTCCTGGCAGCCTCCCTAGACATTGTTGGTATTGTATCTTCCACATATATGTAGGGACGTCCACTTCTTCACAATGTCACTGTTGCACCATATGTGGTACACCTTTACATGAGTATCTGCACTGTGTTCCATGGCATATGCATTGAAGTGGGTATGCTTCTGTAGCCTTCTCCAGGCTGATACCTTTATAACGTGTGATCCCTTTGCAGCATGTTAAGCTGTATGTGAACCATAGCTTTTGCTGTAGCAGGCAACTGTGGCTCTGTTAGGATATCCTACGTATGTGAGCTAAGTTTTATTTGCAGTTAATCCAAGAGTCCGTAATTGATGGCAGGTGTGTATCATACACTGCTATGGTTTTGTCACATGGTGCTACACCACAGTATGAGTATCATCCTGTGCACACATATGCATCTAGTTTATTGTTATTGGACAATGTCCATGTCACATACTTGTTCCACTAACAGATTTGTTTGTTTGTTTGTCTATTGCATTGTACAGATTATAGGTCACAGGAAAAGTTGGATATATGTTTGGTCTTCTGTATTGTGGTCACATTGTCATATATCAGAAATACCTGCCATTCTAACAGGTGTATACACCTTTCATATGCACTGTATAACAGCACTGTGTACAATATGTCCCTACTCCTGGCCCTTTGTCCCCACATTTTGGCAATCTTTATCCATATGTCCTGCAATTATTGGTTTGTGAGGTAGGTATGCTACAGATATGTGACATCACATGCAAATAGTCCCCTGTGATATCCACTGTGATATTAGTCCGTGAACCCCAGCACAAGTGATCATGCAGATATTGCCAGATGGCTGTGTGTAACACCTTAACATGCTTGGGGTAGTGGTGAGCCAAAATAGTAAAATCTCATACTCACCGGCTTCAGGCTGCTGTACCTCATGTAGAGTTGAGGGACCTAGGTAGTAGAGAGGGAGAGGTATTGTTAGCTGATTCACAATATGCACTGGTCCATGATTACTGTTATATTTCTGCACAGGTACAGTATAAACTATAAGTTATTACACAGTTTGCTGTCCTTCACCATAGATATGCACTTGTGTGCGTTACTAAACCCCACCCACTGATTTTATTAAGTTATCAGTTTTGCAGTTTTTTTCCGAGGTAGTCCATTGGTCCATGAAGGGCCTGTTTTTAAAGGAGTCCTGTGGAGAAAAGATACATGAACAACAATATAATATGAAGACTCATTTACTGTTATGCAATAGTATTGAAGAATGATGGTATTACATAACATTATAAAAAATCTACAATTGCAGTGAAAATATGGTTACAAATGTAAATGGTACTATCACACACATGTATCAGTCAACTAGAATGAGAAAACTGCATTGCTGCTTAATCCTCTTACATTTGTTAGAATGTTAAATAACACAAGGGTCAACATTACAGTTTCACATGAAATCTTAGCATAAAGTAGGATGGGTGATAACAGGTGACAGTGTTGAATGTAAGATGGGTGGGACAATAACAAAATAAGTAAACAAAGTAGAGCAAGAGTACAAGTAAATAACACAAATGAAGATGGTAGTAGTCAGAGAAGCTCAGCATGTTGAAAAAAGATGGAAGTAAAGGAGTGTGAGAAATGGGGAAAAACAGGCGTGTCATTTGTGATGAGAGCAGGAACATTCCCAGAGGCTTTTAGGATGGGAATGAAGCAAGGTCTTAAAGGTGGAGTGGTTGTCCGTAGAACCAAGAAGAGGTGGCAGGGATTTCCAGAGGTGAGCTAGGGAAAAGGATGGTAGGTGTCTGCCTGGAGGATGAGCAGGCTTCTGCAGTCACTGAAAATTTTGATTATTGGATCTTAGAATTCTGTTGGGTATCTGCATTTTGTAGGAGGAGGCAAGGGAGGGGTAGATGGAGGGATTACAGATGAGCTTATGGGCATGAGTAGGTTGAATGTAGGTGAGATGGTTGGGAGGTTCAAGCCAATGTAGTTTGTGTAGGGCATTGCAGTGGTGGTAGTTAGATTTAGAGCTGGTAGCAAACTTAGACATTTTCTCATAACAGGAGGATAGCTTTGTTTTTAGGGAAGAGGGAAGGCTGGTAAGAAGTGGGCCACCATATAGGAGACAATGAATAAGGAAGGCGCAACCATGGTGGGCCATGTTTTTCACTGTTTGGACAGTGTCATCCCAAAATGCAGTCCTCTCCCGTAGATTTTGGTGACCCTGACTAAAAAGGATGGCATACTTCTGCAGGATGCCCTCAGTTACGGCCGCATTTTCCTGCTCAGTATAGTCTTGCTGCCATGGTATGGCACCTGGAAGACATAAACAGGCAAACACATCAAAGGACCTCAGAAATTGCACAGAATGTTTTACATCGACAGCACATGACTAATTATCTACAGGGTGCACTACACAGAGACACATGCAATGCAGCAGTGTATGAACACGCATTCTACTCCTGGTCCTGTTGTGTCATATTCCCGCCTA
Organism: Protopterus annectens; assembly: GCF_019279795.1. Lineage (NCBI taxonomy): Eukaryota > Metazoa > Chordata > Ceratodontiformes > Protopteridae > Protopterus > Protopterus annectens. The sequence continues at coordinate 1,501,163,669 of NC_056735.1, forward strand.
TGAGGCCTAGTACATGTCATAAACCACCATTCACATTTGTGTAGAAGGGAGACAGTGTCTGTGTTCCTTGCAGATGGGCTGTCAATGCTGTTCAAGCTTGGCTTGCATACAGTATGCAATGGAGCTGGAAGCATATGTCTGAGTTCATGTAGGTTGTAGACTGGAATGTTCTGAGTCCCCAAGGTGACTTGCTAGTTTTACATTTCAGTGGGCAGTTTTCACCTGATCCATGATGATGATGGTAAGGGTGCGTGTGGTGTGCATATCCATCTGTAGTGATGTTTGGCCTACACATGTCTGCACCAGGTTGGCTGTAGAGAAGTAGGATTGTCAGATACATGAATCAGGTAGATAGGAGTATAAGGGAATGGGGTGCATGGCAAAAAGATTGGTGGCAAAGACTAGGGATGGTGCATCTGAATGGTTGTATGTACAGTTGGATAGCAAGGATGGAGAGTTAGGACCTATACCAATTGGCTAGACAGAGGCACAGAGATAGGAGGGATGTGCAGAAAATAAGTGTGATAAAGGATAATGTTGGAAATGTACTCATAAGTGAGGAGAGTGTGTATAGCAGATGGAAACAGTACTTTGATGGTCTGATAATGAGAGAGAGAGAGATGAAATATGATGTAGGTTTGGTGAATCAGGAAGTGGAACAGATCATCACAGATGAAGTAAGGATTGCTACGAAGAGGTGTAGCATTGGTAAGGCTGTTGGTCCACAACACATACATGTGGACTCCTAGGTTCATAGGTTCATGGGTAGGTACTAGGCTATCACCCTAAGGGCCTATACAAGCCTAGCCAAAAAGGTACCCTGGCTTTCGCACCCAAGAAAATTATTTTTCCTGTGCCCCTGTCGAGCAGAGCCACAGAGGAGATCCCCAGGGTGAATTTCCTATTTCCCATCCAATCATCAAGATTTTTTTTGAAGAGTGCTAATGAGGAGCTTTGTTTGATATAGATAGGTAGTTTGTTCCAGAGTATGGGAAGTCTCTGGGAGAGCATGCCTGTTTATTGTGGTGACAAGGTTTAGGTCCCTAGAGCATGTAGCTTGGAGGGATTGGGATTTCTTTAAGTGGAGTATGTCCAACAGCTCTGGGTTTGACATAGCTTTGCATGTTAGGCAGAGATCGCCTCTGAGTAGGCGATATGCGATGGAGTAATGCTGGATTTTTTTTTAGATGGTCTGCATAAGGCATCTGTTTAAGGTCAGTAATCCTCTTTGTATGGCATTTCTGCGGCCTTTCCAGTTGTTGTAGATGTCTTGTGAGGTAAGGTACATACCAAAAGGGGTGTTGTACTCTATAATGGGTCTAATGAGTGACGAGTAGAGGGGAACAATGATCTCTTTTTTCCTGGATGAGAAACATTTTGTGATGAGGTGTGCCACGTAGAAGGATTTCTTGACTACTGTGGTGATGGGATTATCAAAGGAGAGACTACTGTCCACCTGTGTCCCAAGGTCTCTTATCACACTTTCGGTGTTAAGTAGACTACCACCTATGTGGTAGCTCATGGGTATGGAGTTTTTACAAGGGGATAACAATGCACTTTTTGGCAATGAGCTTGAGGCCATGGCTTTAACACCAGGCATCTGTCTCAATGAGGCCCTTTTGTAGGATGTCCACATTGTTAGGAGTTTCAATTATGGCTTCTAGATTGCAGTCATCTGTGAACTTCATTAGCCAAAGAGCTTCTCTGTTAGCCTGTACTTCAGAAAAGTAGATACCAAACAGGAGAGGACCCAGGACTGAACCCTGTGGTACTCCACTTGTCAAGGGTCTGAAGTCGGATTTGGAGTCTGCTACTTTCACAGTATGGGTTCTGTCAGTTCGCCAGTTGGAAACCCATCTTGTGATATAGGGGTTTATACCTAGTTTAGTGAGTTTATCTATAATTCCAGAGTTGGGGATGGTGTCAAAAGCCTTGGTGAGATCTAGATAGACTGTGTGACTCACCTTACCCTGGTCTATGGCTTTGGTGATTGCTTCAAAGAAGCCAATCAGGTTTAGTAGACATGATCTGCTTTTTACAAACCCAAACTGGGTGGGGTCCAGAATTTGGAGATAAACAAATGTCTTTGTTTATAAGTTCCATTATGATATGTTCCATGGCCTTGCAGACCAGGCTCATTAGGCTAATGGGGCAGCAGTTCCCAGGGTCCATGGTGGCTTTCCATTGTGGAGTGGGGTAACCATTACTGTGCACCATTCAGTGGTCACAAATCCTAAGGTGAGGCTATGACTGAACATAGTGCTTAGGTGGGGTGCCAGTACATTCTGTAGTTCATGCAGAACGCAGCCTGGGATGTTGTCAGGTCCCATGGATACTGTGTTTATGGCTTTGGAGAGTGTGGTTTTTACCTGTGCAACCATGAGTACAGGAACTTTGCATTCTTCTGGTATAGAGATGGGCCCTTTAGGGGGGTGAGGGGGGTAAAGTTAGCACTGAACCTATCTGCCAGGATGTTGGCAATATCAGTTGGTTCTGTATATTTGGTGCCATTGTGCTGTAACTCAGAGCAGATCTGACTGTTGCCATTGAGATTCTTGATATAGCTATAGAATGCTTTGTGGTTGTCTTTAGAATCAGTGGCGATTTTGTTTTCATAACTAGCTTTGGAGGATTTTATGAGGGATTTCAGCTTCTTACTGAGGCTGACCAGGGAGTTCTTCCAGTCATCGGATTTTACTCTTTTTTTGCAACAGTTTCTTTCTTCTGTTGTAGAGTTTGTTTATGGCAGGGGACCACCAGATTGGCTTAGTTTTTTTGGAGGACAGCATCTTGGTTCTGTTAGGGATAGCAAGATCCCTGCACTTGTGTAAGTGCTTATAAAGTGCATTTGTGTAGGATTCAGCAGTTGTACCTTTATTGTCCATCTGCATGGATGTTGTGAAGTTTGCCACTCCTGTCTTAAGAAGCGTGAAGTTGGCTTTTGAGAAATTTTTTACTGTGGTTTCCCTAATGGGGGGTGGGGGCAGGATGTGATGTCTAGGCTGATTAGTTTGTGGTCAGATCTGGCCAATGAGGAGTTGACCTCTGGTGTGGAACACCGATCACCCATGTTGGTAATGACCAGGTCTAGGATATTGCTGCCCCTGGTGGAGGTGTGGATAAGTTGATCCAAGACATTGGAATTTATGAATTCCAGAAAACGTTGAGCAAAAGAGGCAATCCTTGCATTGTTTAGGAGAAATGTCAGTGGTCTTGTTAACCAGATTGCTTCCTGTGATCTTGGAATGCAAGAGGATGCATGAGAAGTGTAGACAATTTGTTTGTGTACTGATTATGAGAATAATGGTGGTGTGCAGAGCTGTAGTAACTACAGATGGATAACATTGATCAGTCACAGCATGGGGTGATGGTAAAGGGTGGTGGATGGTAGGTTAAGAAGGGTGGTGAGGGTTCCTGCTCAGCAGTATGGTTTCATGCCAGAAAAGATCAGTGGAGATGTGATATTTGCTATGAAAGTGTGGATGGAGACTTACAGATGAGGTCAGAAGTAACTGCATTGTGTCCTTGTGGACTTACACACAGCATATGACAAGATGGCTAGAGGGGGGTTGTGGTACTGTATGGGGAGGTCAGGAGTGGCAGAGGAATCTGTAAGAGTGCTACAGGATATGTACAAGGCTAGTGTGACAGCTGTGATTTTTGGTTTGGGAGTGACAGGTGCATTTAAGGTGGAGGTGGAAGTACATCACGGATCAGCTGTGAGTCCTTTTTTATTTGCAGTGGTGATGGACAGGTTGGCAGGCATGATCAGACAGGGGTCCCTGTTGACTGTGATGTTTGCAGATGACATAGTGTTCTGTAGTAGAGTGTAGGTAACTGGTTGAGGAGACCCTGGAGAGGGTGAGTTATGGTCTAGGGTAGGGAGGACTGTCGGTCAGCAAGACTAAGACAGGATATCTGTGTCTGAATGGAAGGGAGGATGAAGGAATGCTGAGGATGCAGGGTATACAGTTTGCAAAGGTGGATAACTTTAAATACATGGGAACAACTGTTCAGAGTACTGGGGAGTGTGGGGGAGAGGTACAGAAGAGAGTGAAGGCAAAATGCAGGTGGTGGAGAAGAGTGCCAGGTGTGATTTGTAACAGACAAGTACCATTACACCATTAAGAGTGGCAGTGAAGGTCTACAAGAGGGTGGGGAGCCCAGTATGTTATATTGGTTGTGGACGGTGGCATTGCATAATATGGCAGGAGTCAGAGCTGGATGTGGCAGAGTTAATGACATTACAATTTGCACTGGGTGTGAAGAGGGTGTACAGGAGTAGGAACATGTATGTTAGGTGGTCAGTCCAGGTTGGATGGCTTGGGGCCAAAGGCAGAGAGCGGCAAGATTATATGTTTGTCATGTGATGAGTAGCTATGCTTAGTATATTTGTGAAAGTATGCGGCTGCCAGGTAAGAGGAAAATGGGAAGGCCTGAGATAAGGTGTTTGTATGTGTTGATAGCAGACATTCAGCTGGTTGGTGTGAAAGAGCAAGATGCAGAGAACTGGGAGACATGTAGTCAGATTATCTGCTGTGGCAACCCCTAATGGGAACAGCCAATTGAAAAGTAAGGAGATGTTGTAATGTTGGTGTTCACAGGTTATCAATTATTTGCCAGACATTACACAACTGTTTGCGTACATAACTACAAACCTGAGGCACACTAGACAGTTGAATGGTATGAACTCATTATATCATATGCAGTTCGACTCACACAGCTCCAACAGTATTTCACTATGCAAAAACCCTGTACAGGTCCCTCACATTTCTGATACAAACATGTATATCATACTAGTATTCACAATTAACATATGGATAAATGAACATCCCAGTAGCTGGCCCAGGACTGTCAAAGTCAGTATTATAGGTTCATAGGTTCATACTAGGCTATCTGCCCTAGGGCATTTATAAGCCTAGCCAGAGTGTGTTTGTCTTTCACCACCCATTTTAAATGAATTTTGCTATGCCCTTTTTCAACACACACTCCAGTAGTACTAATATGTGCATATAACAGGTGCGTGAGCTGTGTTCTATGTCAGTACAGACAGACACAGATGCTATGGCCATAGGTTGTGATCAGCAGTATATCAGTACAGCAAGTGTTGTTGAGCGATATTTGTTGAACTTCCTATTTACTCCTTTTACATTTCTTCTACTATGTTCCATTACATGATTAGTTGTTTCACATACCTTTTTTTTCCTGTTTCAGTTGCTGTATTTCCCAGGTAGACAGGTGTGTCTCACAGGTTGTTTGTTGTAGTTTCTATGTGATTATTGTCCTGTTTGTTGGGTTTCTTTCTTTAGCTGATGGCCTGTGCATGAATTGGAGTCACCCACTTGCTAATTGCATGTGGAGCAGCTGTGGTATCATTCCTATAGCATGGAAACACACTCCTATAACTAAGTACTTCATGCGGGCATTGGCCCTTTTCCTTAATTGTGAGCAGGACTTCATGTGGGTGTCTGACAAACAGTATCACAGAGGGTAGTTGGAAATACCTCTTACAACAAACACTGCGGAGGCAGGCCAACAGACTGGAGGATATTCCAGACATGGGGAGAGAATGTAAGTATTGCTGTTATGCATTTGGAGTGATGTTAGGTTAACAGGGTTTGTGTGGATATGGGTGTTGTGCATGATTTAAAGTCTGACATTACAGTGTTATGTGGTTGAAACAACTCTCACCTGTAGGGCTATCATCAGACTGACCAGAGTTTGGTGTCTTACATTTGGTGTGTTACTAACAAATATTTTGTCTTTATACATTCAGTAGTATACTCTGAGGATTGCAGTCAGTAAATGGTAACATCCATGTGTGTTTCTGACTTTATATCCCTCAGGGGAGATATGTTACAACAAACCCTGTTACACCAGCAATTTCTTCAGTTTATAACAGCAATATGTAACTAATGCCCCTGTGTTTGTGCCTCTGTCCCCCAAGTCTGTCACCAGTTCTCCATATGTCATGCATTAAGAGGTGGATATGTACAGTATATCATGTAATTACTTCATTCCTGATAACAACTCAGTGATATACCAGACTGCCAGACATGTTATGTATAGGAAGCCTTATATTTGAGGACCAAACCTGGATATTCTTTTGGAGTCTGTACAGTATTGAGGACTGTGTACTTATGGTGATTGTTGACAGAGTGTCAGTACTGTTTAGCAGTGTATTGTGAATATGTTATTGGGCCTGTGTACAGAGTGGGTAGATGTCAGTTTTATTGATACTTTTCTGTCTGACATTGCATGCTACTCCAGTTTCTGGTACTCTTATCAGCTTATATGTTTGTAGGGCCAGACTGAGACATGTCCCATACCACAGTCAGGCATCATGCTACACTGTGAATTGGGCCAGTATATGTAAGTGTAGTGTGTGACTGGCAAACATGATGATGGGTTTTGTTCACACAGTCCATACACTGTACTATGAATTTGGCTTACCAGAAGGTCACTGTGACTGTGGTGTGATTGGTTGTGCTATGCACTTTCACACTGGTGTCTGTTACTCTGTGCTGTTACATTCCTGTAGTGCCATCTAGATATGCAATTACATATGTGTTCCCCAATAACAAAACTTGTGGGTTGCTATTGTGTCAGTCTGCCTGTAGTTTACACAGTGCTTGGTGACATGCCTAGCAGCTGAGTGTACTTGCACTAGTGTGATGTTATGTCCAGATATTTGTTAGATGTACTGTTGTCTGGCCACCATAGGTGTTGTATATTTCTGACAAATCAGTGGGGTGATGTGTACGTCACTAACTAGTGTGAAGTAAGTGGGCTTGAGAATTGTGCTATTCCATTTCTGATATGTTAGAACAGATAGGAGGGTGTGACTGAATCAACTGTGTCAGTATCATAAACATGTCAGTATTTGTAATATATCCCCATTTTCATGGCTTTAACCCCCCCTTTTCTCAAGCTTGGTCCTGCTTTATTGCACTAAGGGGTTGTGTATATACCTCTTGACTGACCAGATTGTTTCAGACTGTCCAGGTTTATTGCTCATATTTGTAGTCTACTCCACAGACTCATTACTGTGGTTTGTGTGGTACTGCACTGTGATGATGTTAGGATGTCTGCCAGTATGTGATGGTGTAAATTTAAATGTCATAACTGCCTTCCCTCATGACATGTATGTTGACACAGGGCCTGTTACTGTAGCAACATTCTACATTTATAAATGCAATACTTACATATTATGCCCCCCTGCACTGAGATGTGGAGATGCATGGTGCTGAGGTATGACTTCACTACGTGTGTGTGTGTGTGTGTGTGTGTGTGTGTGTGTGTGTGTGTGTGTGTGTGTGTGTCTGTATATATATATATATATATATATATATATATATATATATATATACACACACGCACACGCACACGCACACACACATATATATATATATATATATATATATATATATATATATATATATATATATATATATATATATGCACTATTCACCGTAATAACACGTGAAGAAATTTAACACATAAAACACAGCACTTCTGCTCTATGTCTAATGTGGTACTCGAAACTAATACAAAAGCAAAAACAAAAATAATAAAAATATATTGAAGCAAGTGTTTCGATTGAATGAAGAGAAATAAACTCCAGAACAGATATTTGAGCGCGCTTTCGTTCTTTATTGTATAAGAACTTCTTCAGAAATAAATACAAATGTTAAAAACCAGGTATATGTAGACAAGTCATACAATGGAATTACAGGAACAGCCTATGAGGCAAATCTAATTAGCATGTAAAAAACTCTTCTTTAGGATGCATTTACAATCTTAGCAAGGTGTTAAACAAGCTGTGGGGGTAATAAACTGCAGCCAAGCACCTTAGGCAAACAAAGAAAAACTTGATTAAGCAGTACTCTGTTATAAAAAATGTTACCAGTAGAGCTAAAATAGCAAGTGGCATAATTAAAGATCAAAAAATGCAGTTTTTTCACCAGAGTGTAGTAGTCTGCAAAGGTTAAGCAATACTCTGTTATAAAAATGTTACCAGTAGAGCTAAAATAGCAAGTGGCATAATTAAAGATCAAAAAATGCATTTTTTTTCACAAAGTAAAGCCTGCTGAGTGTAGTAATGTAGAAAATAACTGCTGTTGGTAGCTTTGCATGAGAAGTGTATTAGTTGGAAAGGCAAAGTGTATACAAGACTGTCAGTCACATAACTAAAGTGGTGCAATGCTATCAGAGTGTAGTAGTCTGCAAAGGTTCACTGTAAAATAAAATAAAATGCTGCCCTTCTCTGTGAATCAACCTCAGTTCTAGAGTCCTAACTGTGGGTCATGCTAATGCCCGCACTTTCAGTCTACATTGTCCTTCTGTACGAAAGTGTAGTGTTTTGTAAAGTGCGCACATTCAGACATGTAGCTGCTTAAAAACTGCAGCCATTTGGTTTAAAGTCAAAATCCTAAATTTAAACTGTTGACAGACCAACAGGAAACAAGAAACCATGTGTATTTTAAAAAAAACTGCTACAATTCTTATAATAATTGACTTAGATAACATAAAACTACAATAAACTGCTACTATTCTGAAATACATTGACTTAAATCTGGAGTCAGTAATGTCCGCTCCTTAAGTCCACTTTATTACTCTGTACAAACGAGAAGCATTTGAACCTACAGAAAAGGTAACTTGTGAGACAGTAGAAGCGGACGGTAGAGTAGTATTACTTTGTACAGTTTGGACCATCAGTCATGAAGCTGCTTAGCTGAAAACTGCCGCTGATTTATTGCAGGTGAAATGGAGTTTAAATAGCTGGCTATATTTGCCATTTTAAGGCACATTTGAGGTTTAAGAAGTCATTCAGGCCAGGAGTGGAATCGGCCCCAACAGCAGTTGCCATCTGAGTTCCTTTAACTCAAGTAAAGTGGCATAGTCACCAAAGAAAAGGTTTACCTGCTCTAAAACAAAAAAAATAAATTTTGTGAAAGACATACAAGAAATGGAATGTCTTGCAAGGGCATTGTGGTTGTCATTAGCTCTGATTGCTCCGCAATGTTCTTCAATGCAGTCCGAGAGTTTTCTACCAGTTTTACCTATGTAGAATCTCGGGCAAGATGCACATACCGCAGTATATACAACATTTAGTGAGTTACAGTCAAAATGATGCATGAATTTGTCATGGTAGTTAAGGTGATTGAAGCAGAAACTATCCCCGGTGAGAATGTACTGGCAACAGACACATTTGCTGCATGGAAACATGCCAGTTTGCCCAGTGGTGTTTCGGATGTCTTGAACCAAAAATGCTGAGTCTCTGTTTTTGAAAAACGTTCTCAGGGTTCTGGTCTTTTTATAAGAGAATAAGGGTCCTGTGCCTAAGCAGTGTGATAAAGCTTCCGAGCTGGTGATGATTCTCCAGTTATTATTCAGAACAAGGGGAAGGGACACACATACATCACCACTGGCAAGGTCATCACAGCCACAGGCAGGTGAGGAGTTGGGGGGAAACAGCAGCTGCTGTGGGTGTAGGCAGATGTAGGCATGCTTAATATGCCCTCGCATTGTCTAATAGATAACACATAGCAGACTCATTCACCACCTAAGGGCCTTAAACCTTCCTCCTATGCACATACATATCATAACATTGATGCCAGGCAATGCTCACAGACTTTACTTACCTATGTATTGGCTGTGTATTTCTAACATCAGACAGAGTCAGCCCTTAACTAAAACTGTTGCAACTGCTGGATTTACAAGTTAAGTGTCGAACCTGGAGTATATTGTGTAATAATATGAAAGATTGGTACTTGGTAGTGTAAGCAAGTAAAAGTTGTGTGATTTGTAGAGACATGACTTGAACATGTGACAGCAGAGTCTTATTTGACTTATATGTGTCCATTATTAAGCAGTAGGATCAGGCATCAAAGATTCAGAAAGTCATACCTCTCAAACGTAGTGATGGTCACTGCATGCCCTCAGTTTAGCACCATATGTCTGTAGTGGAAAATCACTAAAGTGAGAAGTTAGAAAGTAATGATACACACTTCAGTATCAGACTTCACAACCCTCACAAGATCATTAACAATAATGATGGAAAAAAGTTTAATGCTATCAACTGTCTAACTTTCTAAGACCAATATAAGTCAAAGGTACAATTATCAATTCAACATCACAAATGCAGATATATTAAACACTAAGTTAGCTATGCACCCTGAGCATCAGACACAAAGCTTATGTATCCCTGAATCTAAAAGATAGAAGACAGGGACATGGCACAGTTATCATCAGTTGCTCAGCGTGTCGGGCGGGAGGGTGCAGGAAACCTAGAATGACACGAATGATAGGTGAGTGTGTGTGTGTGTGTGTGTGTGTGTGTGTGTGTGTGTGTGTGTGTGTGTGTGTGTGTGTGTGTGTGTGTGTGTGTGCGTGTGTTTGTGTGTGTGTGTGTGTGTGTGTGTGTGTGTGTGTGTGTGTGTGTGTGTGTGTGTGTGTGTGTGTGTAAGAAGGAGAAGCAGGCAGACATTTGGATAAAGTAATAAATGGCCAGTTAGAGAAAAATGAGTTTTAAGCTTCACTGCTGAACCATGTAACAGTTGTGTGTGTGCGTGTGTGTGTGTGTGTCTGTATGGGTCTCCCAGGTGAAACTGGTGTGTGAGTGTCTGCATGAACATAGCCAAGCTCTGTGCTAGCTCTGCATCTTGGTATGTCAGACAGGTGTGAGCTGTGCATGGTAGAGGTGGCAGTTCATCATTGCCATACCTGTCTACAAGAACTGCTTCTGCCAGGAGTTCCACTGGCACATCAACACCCACAGTCAGATGGACTGCTGCTACCTGAACATGGTTGATGTCTGCTGGATGAGCTCCCCTCATGAGGATGCCCTGGACCATGACCGCATAGCCTGCCACGTCCAGGTGTGGACAGCTCTACCACTTATGGAGTAGTGGAAGTAATGCCACTATGGAAGCATGACTGGGCATGACCACATTGTCTAACAGCAGATAATGTGGCTAACCTATGCCTATGAGGATGCCGTCCCCCTCCCAGCAGATGTTCCATCATAGACACCGCCTGTTCCAATGTGTCATTTATCCAGTCCATTGAACTGGCAACATGGTGAAGGCAGTCATGCATGTCAACCTGTCCCACACCTACAACCCTAAGCATTTCTCTGGAGGACCTATGGGAACATGCCTATGCCTCCATGTTGGCCCTAAGCATACGTTGAGTGGCACGGGAAATGACACCTAGACCAGGTGGAGGATGGACAGCAGGCCTCCTCCAAGCACTCCTAACAACCTCCCTGTGTAGCACCTTGCCCACACTTTGACTATAGCCAGAGTCAACAGGCACGGAAGCCTAAGTTACCACACTTCCCCGATCAATTGTCTTGCCTTTCACCTGTCCAGTATCTCAGGGCTCACTGGAATTTGTAGGCATAGGACTACTGGCTGTGTCCAATGGAATTTTAGTGGATGGCTGTATGACAACCTCAGGGTCAGATTCAACCTCTGCATCCTCCACCTGTGCCACTGTTTGGCCACCATCATCATCAGATTTTACTGATTCTCTGACATCAGGTGTTACGAGTCCTACACTTCTACTGTCAGGATCACTTGTGATAATAATCAACAAACACAGTAAATAATTAATACATACACTACTATAGTCCAATATATGCTAACAAACTAACAGTGGTGCCATTATTACTGACAGTACAGCAATACATAAAATCAAAATTCAAAACACAAACTCAGAAAGCAAAAAAAAAACGGAGGCTGAACAAATAACGCCAGTCGATAAAATCCCAAACTTTTTACTTAGTTAGCGCTTTCATGCAGGACACTGCCTGCACTTCTTCAGACAAAGTAAAATAAAGCACCTTACATTTTTATATGGTACAAAGTACTTAGACCAAACCCACAATTAATTGAGTAATTACATTAATTCATTCAATTAAGTCAACAATGCAGCAACCACACAAAAGTTGACTTAAAAAATACATTCAAGCAAATATAAAATTGTTTGCACACAAATCCATCACAAACCACCATTACCAAACACTATCTTTATATATGATAAAATTAAATGTATATTATATTAATAATATCTGTTCTATACTAAATTAAAAAACAATAATAATAATAGTAATAATAATAATAATAGTATGTGTAATAAATTTGGTCTTAAATAGACACCAAAGCAAACTTCTATTAACATTAATGCATTAGATGTTAAATATGGTTTTTGATTTTAACTACATATAGAGAATTCTTCCTTTCAAGGACATAAAACTATCTTATCCTAAATTTCGTGTATATATGTCTTTTTCTCTCTATCTCTCCAAAGCCTTAATATTTAGTAAACATTTAATGGAACATGCATCATTAATGCCTGGATGGTTATAAGCATTGGTTTTCAGTTGCCATAATAGTTCGGATTCTTGCAACTTCAAATACCATGGCCCTCCTCTAGGGTTTCTTTCAACCTTTTCCACAACATTAAACAAGAAACTATGGGAATCGTTGTCCATTATATGCTTAGCTAGAGCATTAGATGAATTTTTTCTGGAAATGGCATATAAATGCTCATAAATTCTATTCTTGAGCAACCTTTCGGTTTTACCAAAATAATAAGCAGGACAATCTTTACATCTAGCAAGGTAAACAACTCCTTGGGTCTCACAATTAAACTTACCGTTAATGTAGTATCTAGACCCTCTTATCGTAAAATTAGACCCTATTTGTATGTGTTTACAGTATTTACATCGCCCACATTTAAACATGCCTTTATTAGTCTTGTAAGGTCTGATGGAATGCTCAAATAGGTTTTTCACGGAAGGGGCCTTTTTATAAACTACTTTTAAATTTGAACCCACTAGGGAGTGTAATTTTCTATCTTGCATAAGTAGTTCCCAATTACTTTGCAAAATGGTTCTTACTTGTGGGGAATATTGATTAAACTGTGTTATGAAACCAACACTATAGTTCATATTGTTGTTATTATCGTTGGTAGAGACTTGATTAATATTTTCAGGCTCACCAATATTGATATTAATAGCACCATTTTTGACGTTTTTATCATTTAAATCATTTGGTGTCCCATTATATAATGGTGCGAATATCCCTTCTTTCCTTTTGTTTTTAACTTCTAGAAAAACCATGTTCAAAAGTTTATGGGGGTAACCTCTATTTTCAAACATTTCCCAAAGAATTCTACATTCTTCTTTGAAACCCTCCTCTGTGGAACACATACGGGAAGCTCGAACGAGTTGACCTTTTACCACCCCCTTCTTTTGAAAATAGGGTGGCAACTCGTGAAATGTAAGAAAGAGTTACTGTATGTTGGTTTACGGTATATTTTTGTGTTAAAAACATTATTTATGCTGTCTTTACTGATGTTAATATCTAAAAAATCAATAGATGTCTCCGATTTGGTATGTGAATTCAAGAAAAGAAGTAAATGAATTCATTTCACTTATTAACTCAGTTATTTTATCCCTCCCACATTTTGCTATCATTAGAATGTCATCTTGATATCGTGTGTATTTAATAATAATGTCTTGAAATAATTTATGTGGAAAAAGGAAGGTTCTTTCCCAGAAGGCCATGACTATGTTTGCATAACTACCACCAACAGGGGAACCCATCGCGACCCCTGTAGTTTGTAAATAAATGTCTTTCCCAAACATAAAATAGTTGTTGGCCAAAACAATCTCTAAGATGGAAATAATGAGGTCCACGTGCGTCCCAAGACACTTTTTTTTGTAATAGAAATTCACGTGTCCACTCTAGACCTATTTCATGAGGAATAACAGTATAAAGATTTTTGACATCAGCTGTCACGAATGTTAATTCATTTTGAAAAGGGATATTGTTAAGGCTCTTTAGGACATGCCACGAATCCTTGCATATCTGCCCCTCGGTCTTAAGAAATTCCTTAAGTTGGTTATCAGCCCATTTGGCACATGAATAAGTAATAGAATTTCGACCATCTATTATAGGCCTAAATGGGGGATTGTGGGAATTTTTATGTAACTTTGGGATGCCAAATAACACCGGGGTAGTTGGTGCCTCCATAGAAAAATAATGATACAAATCTAATGTGATGCTCCCTTCTAAGAAAAGTTCACTTAAAAGGTCTTTAATTTTTCTATAGGCTTGATTAAATTCATTGAGAGATACTAGCTTATATTCCTCTCCAGTAAGTAATAAATGCATTTTCTTTAAATAATCCTTCTCATACATCAAGACGGCCCCCCCGCCTTTATCAGGCTTCATTACCCGTATTTCGTGTATTCTGATATGTGTGATTAATTCCCTTTCTTTACTACCTAAATTTCTGTGGTTGTTCCTACACACTTCATTATGTAAGTTTCTTAGGTGAATTTCAGAAACTTTTTCAAACAATATTAAATTGTTGTCAAGTGGGGGATTAAACACGCTAGGTATGTGCTCTGTTCAAGGTTGCAGGTTAGTATTATTTCCGAAAATTAACTTCAAATTTAATTTTCGTGTAAACATTTTTACATCACAAAGGACTCTAGCAATGTCAAAATTAGATTGTATTGCATAGGAAAAACCTTTAGATAAAAGTTCAATTGAATTTGAACAAATGTCAAAATTTGTATAATTATAGACTTGAAAGTCATTGTTCTTACTTCTCAAGATGTTTAAAGTCCATTCTTCTAACGACCCTTCTTTTTGTTGTTGGATGTGAACCGGTTGTGGCCTTTGCGGGTCCAGGTCGTTTTCTTCCGGGGACCGGACTTGTTGTGTGAAAAATCCTGGGGTTTGCTGTTGTTTCCGTTGTTTGGACGATTGTCTCTTTTATTTTTATCGTTTATCCGGTCACTTCTTCTTGGACCTTGAGGCGATACTTCGGTATCTGTGAGTTGACTACAGGCTGTGTTCAAGAAACTGTCCAAGTTGCTCTCACCTACCACTTGAATGTCAGCATCCGAAACATTATTATGAACGCGTGTAGGATACAAAGCACCAAAAGACACATTTTTAGTAATGGGCGGGTCCGGGT
Source organism: Protopterus annectens (assembly GCF_019279795.1). Lineage (NCBI taxonomy): Eukaryota > Metazoa > Chordata > Ceratodontiformes > Protopteridae > Protopterus > Protopterus annectens. Next base: position 1,501,178,669 of record NC_056735.1, read on the forward strand.
ACGCAACCCCTTTCTCATAGGCGGAGAGGTCCCTTTGGATTTTCCTTCGCTTGGTTTCGCCAATTTTGTTGACCAAAGTGTTAATACTAGCAAAGATCCTAGTATAATCATATTCATAACGAGCAAAACTAGGATCCGATTTAATTAAAACATCTAAGGTATTCAATTTGTCTTTTAAAGGTGCCATTTGATGTGTGTATTCTTCGATTAATAATTCTAGTAGTTGAAACCCCTGCTGGTCAAAATGACGAACCAAACGGGAGTAAAATTCTGTTTGCTTCAGTGTCCCTGAAGGATACTTCCACTGCCGAAGTCCTTTGGGAATTATCTTCAGGTTTATGCACTCTCGTAGGTAAATTACTTCTATTTGTAATTTCTTAAACTTCAATAAATGACTATCAAATTGTTTAAGATTAGACACAATATAGTCATGGCCTTCTGGGAAAGAACCTTCCTTTTTCCACATAAATTATTTCAAGACATTATTATTAAATACACACGATATCAAGATGACATTCTAATGATAGCAAAATGTGGGAGGGATAAAATAACTGAGTTAATAAGTGAAATGAATTCATTTACTTCTTTTCTTGAATTCACATACCAAATCGGAGAGACATCTATTGATTTTTTAGATATTAACATCAGTAAAGACAGCATAAATAATGTTTTTAACACAAAAATATACCGTAAACCAACATACAGTAACTCTTTCTTACATTTCACGAGTTGCCACCCCTATTTTCAAAAGAAGGGGGTGGTAAAAGGTCAACTCGTTCGAGCTTCCCGTATGTGTTCCACAGAGGAGGGTTTCAAAGAAGAATGTAGAATTCTTTGGGAAATGTTTGAAAATAGAGGTTACCCCCATAAACTTTTGAACATGGTTTTTCTAGAAGTTAAAAACAAAAGGAAAGAAGGGATATTCGCACCATTATATAATGGGACACCAAATGATTTAAATGATAAAAACGTCAAAAATGGTGCTATTAATATCAATATTGGTGAGCCTGAAAATATTAATCAAGTCTCTACCAACGATAATAACAACAATATGAACTATAGTGTTGGTTTCATAACACAGTTTAATCAATATTCCCCACAAGTAAGAACCATTTTGCAAAGTAATTGGGAACTACTTATGCAAGATAGAAAATTACACTCCTAGTGGGTTCAAATTTAAAAGTAGTTTATAAAAAGGCCCCTTCCATGAAAAACCTATTTGAGCATTCCATCAGACCTTACAAGACTAATAAAGGCATGTTTAAATGTGGGCGATGTAAATACTGTAAACACATACAAATAGGGTCTAATTTTACGATAAGAGGGTCTAGATACTACATTAACGGTAAGTTTAATTGTGAGACCCAAGGAGTTGTTTACCTTGCTAGATGTAAAGATTGTCCTGCTTATTATTTCGGTAAAACCGAAAGGTTGCTCAAGAATAGAATTTATGAGCATTTATATGCCATTTCCAGAAAAAAATCATCTAATGCTCTAGCTAAGCATATAATGGACAACGATTCCCATAGTTTCTTGTTTAATGTTGTGGAAAAGGTTGAAAGAAACCCTAGAGGAGGGCCATGGTATTTGAAGTTGCAAGAATCCGAACTATTATGGCAACTGAAAACCAATGCTTATAACCATCCAGGCATTAATGATGCATGTTCCATTAAATGTTTACTAAATATTAAGGCTTTGGAGAGATAGAGAGAAAAAGACATATATACACGAAATTTAGGATAAGATAGTTTTATGTCCTTGAAAGGAAGAATTCTCTATATGTAGTTAAAATCAAAAACCATATTTAACATCTAATGCATTAATGTTAATAGAAGTTTGCTTTGGTGTCTATTTAAGACCAAATTTATTATACATACTATTATTATTATTATTACTATTATTATTATTGTTTTTTAATTTAGTATAGAACAGATATTATTAATATAATATACATTTAATTTTATCATATATAAAGATAGTGTTTGGTAATGTTGGTTTGTGATGGATTTGTGTGCAAACAATTTTATATTTGCTTGAATGTATTTTTTAAGTCAACTTTTGTGTGGTTGCTGCATTGTTGACTTAATTGAATGAATTAATGTAATTACTCAATTAATTGTGGGTTTGGTCTAAGTACTTTGTACCATATAAAAATGTAAGGTGCTTTATTTTACTTTGTCTGAAGAAGTGCAGGCAGTGTCCTGCATGAAAGCGCTAACTAAGTAAAAAGTTTGGGATTTTATCGACTGGCGTTATTTGTTCAGCCTCCGTTTTTTTTGCTTTCTGAGTACAGCAATACACACAACAATCCTGACATCAACATCACACACTAAAATAGTTCTTTGACCTGCTCATCAATGTTGACATAAAAATAATTTGCTTATCATGTGCAGATAATGGTATGCTCCCTATGCCCAATGTTCCTAAAGGAATTAAGCAAAAGTTAAGGACAGCATCATCACAATTAACAGTAACACAGGGGGTACTTTTCCCTTTGATATGTCCATTAACTATACTTTCCACAAGAACTTGGATGACAAGCCCAACCAAAGACCCGTGTGTAAGCAATCAGAATGTATTGTTAACTGTTGTAATCTTCAACCCCCCCCAAACCAATTTTTTGTTAAACAATATTAACATATTGCTGTAAATATTTTACTATACAACAGTATTTAACAATTGCGATACATAAGCCTACCTAGAAGCTTTTCCTGAGACATACTTGCTATCCCTGAAACAGTAGCACCAATGTCAAGGACATGCTCTTCTGCACTTTCCTCAGAGCAGTCTGGATCCCTGACAGTGGACAGGAACTCTTCATTTGCTATTATTGGTGGCTCGGTATCTGGATCCCCAATACCCATCCAATCAGGGACCACTGCAGCTGCTCTCCTCCTTGCAGATGAGATCATGTCAGTGGCCCTATGGCACATCTGATCATAAGTCCTGATGTAGCTGCCTACTGCATTGACATCTACAACTATCTGCCGCCATATTTGCGTTCTGCCTGACATAACTTCATGTCCCCTCTTAAGCAGAAAGGCACCGTATCACCTTAAAGCTTCCACAACAACCTGATTCTCAGGGTCACTGAAGGGTGATTTGCAAGGATTGAGATGCCTGGGTGCCATCGTCCTATGTGCCCTAAAAGACAACAGAAGGATAATACACATGAGTATCACATAACTACAAAATAACCATTCCTAGATAAAACAGAAAAGGTAGCATTTCAGTATTTCCCACCAGAGAAACATAAAACAGTCTAGAGATTTGAAATATGAGCAACAGTCTGGATGCAAAGAAAGGGAGAGTAACAACAGCAACATATCCTAGTTTGTGACATAACAGAAATGCAGCTTTCCTCCACCACCACCAAAAGAATAGGCACATGACACATTTTGCTAACAAACTATCACTGAAATGCTAAAAGTGCTATCAAATGAAATGTCCTTGAAACATGTCTACAGATTTAATACAGCACATTCCATTTTAAGGTATTGCTATCGACCTCTAGGTTATGGGCCCACCTTCCTTCCGCTGCCCCACTCTGCTGTTCTAGAAACAACTCCTTAACAAGTCAGAGCTTTAGTCTCTGCTAACAGCCCAATCATGTATACCTGTAAAATTCCCTGACAAACATGCCAATGCTATCAGGACACTTCTAACTAATGCATACAGATAAAAGTGTAGCATTGCTAATCCAAATATATATATATATATATATATATAATATATATATATATATATATATATATATATATATATATATATATATATATATATATATATATATATATATATATATATATATATATATATATATATATATATATATATATATATATATATATATATATACATACACACACACATATATAAACAGATTTTTCTTAATGACATTTCACCATATGCATTATATAGCAGAAAAATGCAAGCATACCTTCTCAGCTTCAGTAATCCTCTGTGCAGATATATCCCAACTTAATAGACATTTTTCTTTGTTCTTCACATAAACAAGTCTCCTCACTTTCAGGTTCCCTAGCTACATGGTTTCCTTTTCATGGTGTAGATTCAGGGCAGTTAGCAAGGTGAAGATGTAAATCAGGTGTGAACTCATTAGAATTGCTGAATCCCAAATACTTGGCTCCATGTTGCAGATGAAAATATAGAGCAGGCACTCCTTAAGTGTTTGTTTTTAATAGATTGCAACTGTGAATGACTACTGGTAGGGAGAAGGAAAACACAACAGCAGTGCAGACTGCTCTAAATCCAGTGGGTGTGTCAGGTTAGACTTACAAAGTATTAGAAGTCATTTGTCAAGGGTGGAACTCTTCTATCCTACATCCACTGCTGATGTCATGCAGTATAAGTTGGTCTGCAGCCTTGTAAAAATCAGAATTGTAAAATGGTGCTTACTTAAATCACTGAGTTCTGTCATCTGTGTATTTAGATAGGCAGGATTTCTGTTTTCACTGCAGTCAACTGTTTGTCTGTCTCTAGCCAGAACAGCAGGCATGTATATCCTACAGTTACTGCTCCAATTCCAAGGACTGACAGCATTTTGATACTTGCACATGAATACAAGTCCATTTCATGCAAGCCTCCCAACATCATCTATCCTACATCCAGTGCTAATGCCATGCACTATAAGTTGGCTGCAGCCTTATAAAAATCAGACGCGTCATGTTGCTTGGGTACATTGCTGAGATCTGTAGTCAGTATGTTTACATCGGTGGGGGTTCTAGTCTCACTGCAGTCGACTGCGTGAGTGTGTGTGTGTGTGTGTGTGTGTGTGTGTGTGTGTGTGTGTGTGGGTGTGCCCTTGCTTGTCATTAGATAGAGCCTTTTACAGCAGCATGTGGGACACTACTATTACCATAATCCCCTCAGCAGACACTGCTGATGTCATCAGCTATGTCTGATTTGTGGATGTGCACTATTCCCACAAGGGCAGGGTTAGGGTCTGGCCTGGAGGTCAGTTATAAGTCACCTCATCCTATGCAATACAGATTACAGTGACATGTCTTTCAGTTTGTCCACATACATGATGGCATGGGTTGTAGGCCCTGTGTTTTCTTGGTGAAAAACCTCTTAGGTGTCTCCAGCTGCTGCAGGTGTCTGATGAGGTACTTGCAAAATGGAGCATTATACTCTATTTGTGTTCTGATGAGATTCGAGTCCAGTGCTGTTATATAATCCTCAAGTTTGAATATGATGGAGTGACTTATGATGTGCACAATGTAGTCTTTCCATACCACTGTGGACACATGGTGGTCAAAGTTCAAATTGCTTTCCACTTGTGTTCCCAGGTCATGCACCAATGGGTTTCAGGATAGCGGGAGAGTGTTGTCAATGCTGTAATTAGCTGAAACTTCCACTTTGCAGAAGGCCAAAATAAAGGCACATTGTTGCATTTATTTGTAGACCATGTGACATTGTCACCAATCATTTGTCTGTGTTGGCCCCTCCTATAGTATGTCATCATCATTGGTGTACTCAATGATTGCACCTAATATGCGAGATTCAGCAAATCCAATAAGCCAAAAGTCATATACTTTAGCCTGACCTGTTGAGAAATAGATTTCAAAGAGTAAAGGGCCAAGCACAAATCCCTGGGGCACATCAATGGTGACAGCTCTACTAGGAGAAGTTGATTCACCTACTTTCACAGTATGTGTTCCGTTGGTGAGACAACTGGTTACCCATCTAGTGAGGTAAGGATTAATTCCCAGATGGGAGAGTTTCCAAATGATACCTGAGTGGGAGATTGTGCCAAAACCCTAGAACAGATCACAATAGGCAGTATGCACAGTCTTACCTTCATCCAAGCCTATCACACAGAATCAATGGGCTGTAACAACAACACAGATTAACTATGGTGTGACTTAGCTCATACACCTTCCTGACATGGTTGAATGCACACTTCAATACACCATCCACATGGACTATGTTCCCCCAAAAGAGTGTACATCAACAAGCATCCATCTAATTTAGGGGGACAGCACGTGATGCATGCATGTATTGACACATCCTGACTCTCCTCACCTGTGAGGTAGACCAACATGTCATCATGGATCTTTTTGAAATGGACACTATTAATATTCTGGCTGTGTGCAACAGACGTATGTGAGTTGTTAATGTTACATCATGTCTGTTACATCTGGTAAATGTCCTCAAAGACGTCATCAAGGGCATGCATGATGACAACACTGTCATCCTGTTGAACTTGATCAAGTCAAAGCAATTGACACAAATCCGCACTGAGGTATTCATTCAGTGCTGTCAGATGTGGCCATAAGCAGCTCTATCACCAAGTGGGTAGACCAGTGGATCACATAGGTGGCATCTAAATATGTTGAAATTTGTGACGTAACCTATATCTCCAGTCCAGTACTCAGTTCTGTATATCAGGCCTGTCTGCTAGGCCCTTTCCTGTCCATTATTTAAGTAACAGACATCACAAATGACATATACATCCTGTGTCCAATCAGCTGGGACTGTTGACGGGACTACAGATTATGGACAAGCATTGACTCCAACTGTGAGATTAGTATAATATGGACAGTATCAACACACACCAAAGATTGCTGCCACAGCCATGACAACACCTTAGATGAAACAAAAACATGAGGGAGGGGATTTGTTAAAGCATGAATACAAAAACATAACCCAAGGATGATGTAGACATCACACCCTATAAACAGATCAAGTGGTATTTGACCTGTGTCCTTCATTAGATGGTATGTTGAATATCCACCTACATGTGGCCACAGTGGTGACAACTGCCGTGTATGTATCACAGCTACTGAGTATGTGAAGAACATCCACATCAAAGGCCACAGTACTGCCATAGTTCACAGCCTTTATCACACCAATAACCAAATACAATGCACCCTTCTTCATGTACCTCCCTACACATCTTCCAGTGATGTGTAACTGAAGTGTACCACCTTTGCCACAGTGAGTAGTCACGCATCTTATTGGCCATACCTAGCTATTCTTTTTGTTGCATAAACATTACAGTCTGATGGTGCAGAACCTCCATCAAGGTATTACACCAGATGCATATGTGATACCTGTTCCAGTGATGCACACAGTACATACATAGCTGTTTGACAACATTGACGGCATGGGTTACATTCATGATAGTGTGAATTGTGCTATATATATCTGCCCAGCACACTGGTCAACTAGCCTGCATTGATCATAATGTCACAGTTATAGCAGTGCCCCTCCTAACATGTCTACCAGATGTTACAGTGTCAGGACAGTGTGCTGGATTACTGTCATAGATCGCTGACATGTCATAATAGTTATACAAGTGTGTTTGTGCAGAATCATTTCTGATCACTCAGAATCACATATGTTATGTCAGAGACATGGGATTACTGCTGGTATTATTCTAATATTGAACATGCTGGTGTGTGCTTCTTTTACTGTTGTCCATGAGTCTGTAACTATGTCTCACTTGTTGCAGACCTCTGCTGAGGTTACACTCATATTCAAGAAAATCAGTTTGCACAGCTTAACAATATGCACCCTACCCCAATTGTATATAACATCCCTGATGTCCTCTGCATTGTTCATATAGGAATGCTCATCTCACAGAGACATTTTCCCCATTGTTTTGTTACCATGTGTGGCAGTCTCATGATACACATTTTCACTGTGCAGTCTGTACTATACCATATTGATATGTGATTGGTGTTCCTGCTACAACATTTTTCCATTAACATGCTTTCATCTGCTGTACACTAGGATATTTCACCTGTCCTTTTTCTCTGTGTTCATTCCTATAATTCATCTGTGTATCCATATTTAATACACACACGTCCCCTGACTGCTTATTTTATATGGCAGGTTATGTACCCTTACAGATCATTTACACAACTTTTGTACAGAATGCCTGCAATGGGATTTCACAATACTCTGCACTGTGTACACTGTCATGTACTTTGTTTGAACAATATACATAAGTATATGTTAAGCCCTGGTAATTACTGTGACATTTTGCACAATCCTGCTACCCTACTCTGCTCTGTGATAACCTGGTTTCTTATCAGTGCTGATTTACACAGTTTTCTGGATGTTAACACTGTTGCCAGCCACGAAATCATGCTTGTTTATGTTTAAATGTGGTGCACAGCATAAATACGTAATTAACACTGCTGCTCACTGCGGAAACATGTAAACTCGGTGCAGGCTTCATGCGAAGCCTACACAGACTTTATTGAATCCCAGGGATTGTCTGTCAGTGTGTACTACAAAAAGCTGAAGACATCATGAAGAAGCTCTGCTTTCTAATTTAAGACACTCAGGCTTGGAAATATGGCTCCTTTGTAAGAAAATGATTTATAAGTTCATAGGTTCATATGTTCATAGGTAGGTACTAGGCTATCTGCCTGAGGGCATTTATAAGCCTAGCCAGAGTGTGTTGGCTTTCACTGCCCCATTGATTAATTAACTGATCCTCTGTCAAGCAGAGACAATGAAGTGATCCCAGGGGTGTATTTTCTGTTACCCATCCACTCATCAAGGTTTCTCTTGAAGAGTTTTAGTGAGGGGCTCTGCCTGATGTAATTTGGAAATTTGTTCCAAAGCATGGGGAGTCTCTGTGACAGGAATCTATCCCTCCAGCATGTTCTTTTTATTGTTGTGGCAAGGTTTAGCTCACTAGAGTGCATGGCTCGCAGTGACTTGGATTTCTTTAGGTGGAGCATGTCCATCAATTCTGAGCTGGACATGACTTTGTGTATGACTTCTCTTTTAATTATCCAGATATTCTAGTGATACCCATAAGGAGCTATCCAGTCCATTAAAGTTTATTGACACTAGAATAATAAACATTATTCAGGGAAAGGAAGGATAACGCACACACACCTATAGAAGTCATTGATATTATACTTAAATGCAGCAGAGTGGATGATAAAATACTAGCAGGGTGTCTACCTCTCAGCTGAACAGATTTTTGCAGGATGTCCAGATTTTTGCCTCAAATATTTGGTCTGTTCCTCATTACATCTGTGGTTTTCTAGAAAATCATGGAGTACTGAAGTCATTAATAAATAATGACATATATTTGTGTTTCAGACTTCATTTCCTTCACAAATTGAATGCCAACACAAATCCTGTTATTCAGCAGCTTTCTAAGTTTATAAAAGGAATATTTAAAATCTGTCTCTATTTTTGGGCCCTTGTCCCCCCATTATTTTAGGTTTTGTCCAGATTTTTTGCATTAAGAAGTTTAGAGGTATGAGGGTGAGACATAAAGCATCAATATCATTCTGTGCTTAAGAAGCACAATATGCTGGAAATGATTCATAAGGAAGAGAAATAACCGTGAACGCTTTGGTATTTGCTAGGAAAACTATGCAGTAAAGCTTAACAGGCAAATAATTTATTTTTCTTTCTACAAAAATCAAGGGAATAAAATACATGAAGCACATCTGAGAGATGGTGTAATATACCTAAAAAAATAAAAGCAAATTACAGCACAAGTGAATATATGTTTAGCATGATGTGACAATCTCAATGTAAAGCTCAGCTCATGCTACCACTAGATGCCCCAAGAAAATAATTAAAAGAGTTAAAAGCATACAGCAGGAAATGGGATAGACAGAACAACTCATCTGGGTGCATGGTATATAGTCAATGCTGAAAAATAACAATCAAGATACAGCAATGAAATATAAAATATAAATCAACCAAAAATGTAAATTAAAAAACAGCAAACAAAACGCAATGTAAAAAATGAGATGCCCATAACCAGAATGAAAACCAGAATAGCAATAGTTATTTCAGAAACCCTGCAGTTCATTGTCAAGCATATCAGAGCAAATTAAATTATATGCAATTCAGTGTTAATTAATGGTTATTAGATATGTATTCCTTGTGTCAAGACAAGTATTTTTTTAATTTATTTTGCTTGTTGTCCAGGAAGTCCAACTGGACATAATTCATTTACAGTGGGTGCCAAGGGAAACAAATCTCCAGATGTACAAGAGTGGCTAATAAGAATGTCAGACGTAGTCATAATTTTTTACAGACACAGAAATGAATACACACACAAATATATAGGTGGCCACATGATAAGGAAGAAATATGTGTTTATGTCAATTAAGCAAAGGCCAAAGAAATTCATATGCACATTTACAAAGAAATAACTGTCCTTTGGTGGACTGTTAATAATAGATAACATAAGTAAAAACAAGTACAGCAATATAACCTGTATATTGTATGCTGAATACAGACACAAGCTGATGATATTGGTCTATGCAAATGATGAAAAATATGTGAACACTATCATCTGTGATTAGATTGGTAAATTCAAGTATAATGCAAATAAAGTTGGCAATCACAGTGACAGCAGAATTTAAGATGCATATTGGATTAACAGATAATAGTTATACACAGACCTCTCAACCAACTGGGTACAAATTTCAACAGAATCAGGGACAAGTCAACAAAAATCAGGGACATTCAGGGACACTTTTAAAATATTAGTGCTATTAACTTGAAACATTGACAGAATCAGAGCATATGAATTAATACACATTTACTGAAGTAAAAGAAGTTTATAACTCTTAATTATTGTCATTATTCTTTAAGTGTAATTCACCAGCTTTCCTACAAAAGTCACTAGTTTTTGGAGGGATTAAGAGGGACAGAGCTAAAATTTGAGTCAAAATCAGGGATGTCCCTGAAAATCAGGGACAGTTGAGAGGTATGGTTATTCATATGATGTAGCAGGTCCTCTTCAGATGGTCGACATTTTTAAAAGCTCAACCTTCATATGGCCGAGACCATATGATCGAACTTTTAAAAGTTCAAACAGTCTGAATGGGTATCTCCATAGAGTGCAGAATGGGAAGATTTCCCTTTACCTCAATGTAGTGCGATCTCGGAGATGGTATATTTAAATAGTGGGGGGTGGGGGTGCAGGGGGGCTTGCCCTCCCTGCTAGCACTGTTCAGTTTTTTTTTTTTTTTCTTCCCACATTTTCGAGCTTTCACATGTTCGATCATATGGTCTCTGCCATATGAAAGTTGAACATTTGGATGTTCGATTATGTGAAGTAGACCCGATGTAGCTGGGTGTTAGTGGACATTCAATGTCCTATAAAAAAGGAAGGAAAAACATCATATCACCTAATACTATTTCCAGTATAATTTATAAAAAAACAGATGAAGGAAAGGAGTTTAAGAGAAGTAGGCAAAGAATATGTTGGAAAATAATTAAATAAATATATACAAATGTGCTTGTGAAATAAATGTCCTTGTCATGCACTGATTTCACATTTTATAACATTGTACTTGTTTTTTATTTGCTTCAGGGATGTTATATTGCAGTTGGGTTGTTAATACTTGCTCAATATACTTTTTTTCTGTAGGTGTCCTTCATCATTTACAGTGCTTGCTGACAGCAACACAGTCTGAATATTAAAGAAACAACTAAGCATGTGTATATAATAACAATTCAAAGGATCACAGGTGCTATGATAACTTCATCACACAACAGTGACATATATAACTATCAGCAACTAATAAAGTAGTAGCCTACCCATCTAATTTGGCAATATACCTAGAAATATGCATGTGCATATGAAACAAAAGCATACATGATATGCATGTACACATATATACTGTACCATAATAATATTCACAGATGCTACCATTGTACCGTAGGAATGGCAGTGACCTCATATGGAAAGAGGTATGCCCACACAACATATATAAAAAGAAAACCCCGTTCTGTATCCACCAAAGTATAGTGGGCCAGGAAATGCCTCCAAAAATCAGTGATATTCCTAGCACTCAAGCATAACAGAAAAAAGGTAAACCAACAATGAATATGCAATGCATAAACTCACAATTGAAAAGGGCATAATGATGGGCAGTCTCTGGTGATAATAGCCACAAAGGTGGTTTATTGGTAACTTGATAAAGAGAGTCTTACCATCTCCAAAGAGGAATACCTCTGCTTATGCTCTGATCCCATTTGAGACTATGTTCTCCTATCAGATAACTAACTATGCAACATTGGTTGGAGATCTACTTGACTCTTCCCAACCCCCAACTCCCTGGATGATCAGTTTATTGAACTCCACCAACCTGATCCTGAATTCACCAACTGCTATGTTCTGTGCAAAATCTGTACTGTTGTGGTTTCCAAGCATGTGTCAACAGAAATCCATTTGTTTTGGGAAAATGTTCCCTTCCTTGTCTTTGTGTTCATGTAATTATAGAGTTGAGGTGTATAATTTCTAGAGATGGACACAAGAAGGCTTGTCCTTCTGCAAAAAATGGTTACTTTTGAGTTTCTTTCTCAGGTGACATCCTGAGAAGTTTAATTCAGTGAGTCAAGTTCTCATAGAGTTAAATCTTAAGATTAGTAGATAAAGTTTACCAGATGACATGTTGGCATTCTGAATCCATGTGCAATCCAATACAATTCCTGCTGTGTATGAAACAATCCTAGGATACCTGTCTTAGGAGCTTCAGTAATGATGTGACTTTAGGTTCATTTGCTTCACTTAGGTTCCAATGTATCAAAGGGCCTGCATGATCTTGCACATGCTACTGGATGACTGTCTGGAATTCTGCTGCATACAGCACCATGCTGGGCTGCTGTTATTGCACATAATGACTAACATCTGTCTCTGAGAGCACAGGACTCACCAGACACAGAACTAGAGGTCCCAGAGTAAGCCATACCTTGTATCACCAGATCAGAATTAAGATAAGTCTGGCAATATACAGCCCTGTGGAATACTCAGTTAGGAATTAAAACATATTCATGCACATAACAAAAATACTTTTTGCCTATGTTTAAATGTAACAATACCTGTTACATACCTGGTAACTGGTATGACCTCCCTTGATACTTAGCAGCACAATGGCATTTATATTTCAGATATCTTAAACTGGAAAAATGACATATATCATTATGCATTAAAGACAACTGGAAATTCATCTTTGTTGTCAAAATCCTATTCTTATATCAAATCAAAACAAATATATGAGTCAGATTCAGAGCTGTAATTATACTGAATTATTTAGTTTTGTACTTCCTAGCCTGGGATTTGGTATATTTATGAAAGTACTGAAGAAACACGTGCTAGTTTTAAATGCACCTGTTTTACTTTTCACATTTCTCTTTATTTTAATGCCATTTTATAGTTGTATATTTGTTGCATGTCTGCACTTAACTACTTGAAAAGAAGTTTTGATTTAAGTTTCCAACTGAAACTAAAATTAGAATTGAAATATAATGACTGTTAGAACACCTGAACACACATATCCACTGTTTCTTTCAAACAATATTTTTTGAAAAATAACATCCAGTATTGTAATGAAACCATGACCAAAACATCATGCATTTCAGCTATGATATCTAAAAACAATACAAGCCTCTGCCAAAATAAGATAAATGTGCAGACACCTCCACCACCATGACTAGTACCAATAACCAAAAATATGGACAGTAATTCATTACAGTACTCCATATTCAGCAAACACATCTAGTACACCAAGAGGTAATGAAATCCCTCCCAACAAAGGTCATTTCAGTGCGCAAAACCTGTAGTGGTAGCCAGAATGCAACGTGAGATCATGAACAGACAACAGAAGTGCATCACATTACTGTAGACCATATTCAGTAACTCTGCGTATGCCACCACCTAGATATGTGCATGGACTACCTGTCTTAAAAATACTTTCCATATGAATGATTAAGATACAACCCTGCAAAAACGCATCTGCTTGATCACAAACACAAGTCACCTTCAAACCACATGCAAGCATGGAAGAAAGTGTTACTGCAGGAATGCCCCCCCCCCCTTTAGTTATGCCTGCATTAACTCAGTGGTCATGTGAAACCATCCAAAATAGCACACAGCAGTCTCATGTAGTGATTCTGCAGTATCTAAACCTTAGTGATATGAAGTATTGATAAACAAAATTTTACTTGTTGCATTCTGGAAGTTAGAATCTGATTAACTGGCCATTGATAACTTATAGGGAATCCACCAAAAGTTACACCACTCCCTACATGGATCACACAGAACACAGAAGGTTATCCCAGCAACTAAACATGGATATAGAAATGCCTTCAGAGTAAGCTCATTGTTCCCCTCATGGCCACACCAAACAGAAGAGACTATCCCACCTATCTGGACTTAATTAAAAGAGGAGACTAGCAGCATGGCACAGAATGATCATATCACTATAATGTGGAACACTCTGCCTGTGTTTAATACTGCCATTATAACTAGCATGCAAGTCAGTCTTCATCCTCACACATGCAGCTCAGCCCTTCTTGGCTTTAATACACCAAGCCTCCTCTCTGATACAATATTATGCTGCATAAGATATAGGAGAAAAAATTAAATACATCTGTAAAACCAAGACAAAATCAGCTTTAAGTAAAGCATTTATCTTCTATGTTGGTGAAATGTAAGCAACAATACTGTGGTCGTGAAGAGTACACTTTGAAAGTCCTCTGATACCCTGCAGGCTCATTCATTCATTCATTCATTACCTTTCCCTCACAACTAAATTCTAACACATATCTTATCCCATGAATGAGTTTCCATATTCCAGATGAGGCTACCTTTAACATTTTTGATTGCTGTCCAGTCTGGAAACAAGTGTCAAGTTCATACCTTTCAACTGTCCAGAATTTCATCAAATATCCAGATTCTTGCCTCATATGTTGTCCTGTTCGCATAAAACTTCTGGTTTTCCGGCAAATCATTGGAGAATAAAGTCAGTAAATAATGACAAGCCAGTTGAGTTTCAGACTTCTTTCTTTCATAAAAATACATGCTAATGCAAATCCTGTTACTCTAATGAGATGAATGAACACAGACTTTTGGTTAGACTGTGTAAATGCCTTACTGAAGGCAGTTTTAAGAGGAAAGTGTGTGGCTAATTAGCATATGCCGCTCCCCCAGGCAACCTTATTAGCATTTAGCACAGCAGAAGAGGCAGCAAACCATCGAGCTGCACATATTCATGCAAGTTTATAAGAGCAATATATAAAGTGTGTCCCTAACTTTGGACCTTTGTTTCCCCATTAGTTTTGGCTTTGTCCTGAATTCTTGCACTAAGAGATTGAGAGGTATGTTCATGTCTTATGAGATACCATCTCTAGGAGGCTGGGATTTTTCATATAGACCCTAAATCCTCCTGTAAATGGTTGATGTGGTCTGCTTGTCACTCTTTCTCACCACCACAGGTGTAGCTTGGTAAACTATATCACAGAGGTCTTACATAAGATGCCTGGTAAATGTGAATTTTTCATCCCCATTTCCTAGTGTTGCATGTCTTCAACCTCCTGACACAGAAGGTTACAGCATTGCAACACACTGGTCTAGGATGGGTGAGCCTGCATAATCCATTCACTCTCATTGTCCCTCAGTAGCTCCACCATGTCTTGAGATATTAGTAAGCAGAAGAATGGGGAGGAGACACTATTGCTGAAAAAAAAATGAATGAAGGATGAGTTGTACAGCAAAGTTTTTATTCCTAGTATGGATTATGCATCCTTCACTCAGTAACAAGGAAAGAAAAAGATAATATAATATGGATGATTTAGGGAACAGTGCACATGGTGAAATTTTATGGTTTGTTTGTGAGTCTGAAGAGGATGGCCAGATAAGTGCAGTGAAGATCACATTGCAAATCTGAAGTTGTAGAAAACAGTCTGTGGGCTATAGAAGCAATACAGAAAGGGATGGACACACAGGGAAAAGAAGGGAAAAGATAGTCCACCCATGAATGTCAATTGACATAATTTATGTGTGACATCTGAAACTGAATACTTCTGTCTGACAGAAGTGATGAAGCTGAGAGAATGGCAGGTTGTCAGATAGATGTAAAGCTAAAACTGAGAAGATAAGGTCGCAATAAAAAGGGTACTGCAAGACAAGACACAGCTGTCAGTATGGGTACAACATTGAAGCTCATAAGTTCATATGTTCATAGGTGTGTACTAGGCTAATAGCCCTGGAGCCTTTACAAGCCTAGCCCATAGAACTGCCCTGGCATTGTGCTGCCCGACGTTAGTTCTCAGTGCCTCTATCAAATAGAGCCACTGGAGTGATCCCTGAGGTGAAATTTCTATTTCCCCTTGACACATCAAGATTGCTCTTGAAGAGGGCCAGTGAACTGCTCTGCTTGACATGTATGGGAAGTCTATTCCAGAGCATGGGCAGTCTCTGGGTTATTAACCTGTCCCTCCAGCATGTTGATTGTGGTAATGAGGTTGAGGTCTCCGGAGCATGTGGTGTGGAGGGATTTGGATTTCTTTAGATCTAGAATTTCTAACAGAGCTTTGTAAGTCAAGCAGAGATAGCCTCTTATTAGATGATATGAGACAGAAAATATCTAGAGTTTTTTTGAGTCGGTCTATGTAGAACATGTGTTGAAGTTCTGGGATCCTCTTTGTGAGGTACTTTTGTGACCTTTCCAGCTGTTGCATGTGTCTAGTGAGGTACATGCCAAATGAGGCATTATACTCGATGATTGGCCTAATGAGGGAAGAGTAGAGAGAGATGATGACTTCTTTCTTCCTGGATGCAAAACACTTGGTAATGAGATGTGCCACGTAGAAGGACTCTCTGACCACAGTGGCAATATGGTGGTTGAAGAAGAAGTTGCTGTCAACCTGTGTCCCCAGATCCATATAATGCCTTCAGTGTTCAGTGGGCTCCCATCAATGTGGTAATTTGTGGGAACTGAGTCTTTCCCTAAAGGGAATGGCGACGCATTTTTTGGTATTAAGTTTAAGGCCATGATTTTGACACCAGTCATTGGTCTCAGTGAGGCCATTCTGTAGGATGTCTACATCACTTGGGGAATTAATAATGGCTCCCAGCTTGCAGTCATCTGCAGTCTTGGTCAGCCAGAGTCCCTTCGTGTTGGCCTGGATGTCTGAGAAGTAGATGCCAAACAAGAGAGGACCAATCTCTGTGAGACTCCACTTGTGACTGGTCAGCAGTCTGACTTGGAGTCTACTGCTTTCACACTGTGGGTTCTATCTGTGAGCCAGTTTGCAACTAACTTAGTGATATAGGGGTTGATGCCTAGTTTGGTGAGTTTATCAATAATTCCTGAGTTTGAAATGGTATCAAATGCCTTGGCCAGATCAAGGTAGGCTGTAGGAACTGCCTTGCCCTCATCCACAGCTCTGGTGACTGACTCAAAGAAGTCAACCATGTTGAGCAGGCATGATCTACCTGTCACAAAACCAAATTGTGTGGGATCTAGAGTTTGGAGATTCCCTATATCCTTGTTAAATTAGGTCCATGATGATGTGCTCCATGGCCTTATATATCAGATCCATCAGGCTAATGGGGTGATAATTCCCAGCTTCTGTAGTCGCTCCTCCTTTATGGAGAGGGATGACTGTAGCAGTGTGTCATTCGGTAGGGCCAAAGCCTGAGGTGAGGCTGTGATTGAACAGGGCACAGAGATGTGGTGCCAGTTCACTGTGTAGTTCATGTAGAACACATCTAGGATTATTGTCGGGTCCCATGTAAGCTGTATTCTTGGCCTTGGACAATGCAGCTTTAACCTGTGCCACAGTAATGCTGGGTGCCTGGCATTACTCTGGTATTGTGATTGGTCCACTGGGGGGGGGGTAAAGTTAGCACTGAATCTGTCGGCTAGTATGTTGGCAATATCTGTTAGATCAGTATAGGTGGTATTATTGTGCAGTAACTCAGAGCAAACCTGAATATTGCCGTAGACATTCTTGATATAACTATAGAAGGCTTTGCGGTTGTTTTTAGTGTCTGCCACAATTCTGCCTTCATAGCTGCCTTTAGAGGTTTTGATGAGGGATCTTAACTTTTTGTTGAGGCTAATAAGGTACTTTTTCTAGTCTTGGGACTTCACCTTTTTCTGCAATAGTTTCTTCCTTCTGTTGCAGAGTTTATTAATGGCAGGTGACCACCAGATTGGCTTCCTTTTTTGGAGGAGAGGATCTTGGTTCTGTTGGGTTTGGCTAGTTCCATGCATTTATGTACATGTTTGTACAGTGCATTGGTGTATGATTCAGCAGTCATGCATCTATTTTCCACTGACATGGGTGCCTTGCAGTTAGCCACCTCTGTTTTTAGGAGCCCAAAGTTTTTCATGGTGGTTACTCTTGTGGGAGGTGTGGGTGAGATGTGGATTTCCATGGTCATTACTTTGTGGTCGATTCTAACCAGGGAGGAATTGACTATTGGTGTAGAGCAATGGTTACCCATATTAGTAATAGCCAGGTCAAGAATGTTGCTTCCTCTAGTGGGGGTAAGAATGAGCTGGTCCTGGGCATTGGAACTGATGAATTCCAAGAAGTGTTGGGCTAGTGTTCTGGTGCATGAGTAGTTTTCCCAGTTGACAGATGGGTAGTTGAATTCACCTAGTATGAGAGTGTTGGATTGAACCCTAATTGTTTCCAGGGTGCTTAGGAACATGGAGTGAGAGTCTTGGAACATGGTTGGGGACCTATAGCAGGCTACAACCTGACTTGCCATCTTACCCAATGTTAGTTGTACCTGAAGAATCTCAGATGTGTTGTGCTTGGCTACTAGTCTGGAGGTGTGCATATCCTTTATGAATATGGAGACATCACCACCTTTAGAGCTTCGGTCCATGCTCTGGGGCTAAAAGGTGTGGAATGAGTTATAGCTTGGTAGCACTGGGGTGTTTTCTGCTGCTTTAATCCAGGTCTCCATTACAGCACAAATGTTGATGTTCTCCATTTTGAGGAGTGCTTCGAGCAAGTGCATCTTGAGATTTAAACTTCTAGCATTGAGCAGCATGACCCTCAGATTCCATTTATTTATAGCTGTTACGGTGGTAATTTGGTCTTTGGAACATTGCCTAAAAAAGGCACTATAGGGGTGTCAAGAGCCTTAGCCAGTATCCAGAAAACCAGGGGTGACAGATGCAGGCCATCTCTGGCAAAGCATCAAAGTCTGTCAGGCATGTCATCCCAAGCAGACAGATATTGGATCCCCTTAGAATGACACCAGAAACTTACCCAATTGTTGAAGTCAATCATTTTCTGCTTGTCCTGCTGTATCATTCTGGGTGATGGTAAGATGCTGCTCAGGACTAGGGTCATACCTGCCTGGGCCACATAATCTGAGAGCTCCTCCACGTCTCTTTTCATGTAGTACAGGGAGGTGCATCTCAGGTCATTCACACCCACATGGACAGTGACAGAGTCATACTTGTACTTGTTGTGGAGTGACCTGCATGTGTGTGTTATGTGCCAGATTCTAGCACCTGATAGACAGCTGACTGTTGTTACCTTCTCCTTATTCAGCCTAGTGAATGGGACAACAGTATGCCTCACTATTGAGTCACTATGATTAGTGTATTAGGCAAGCTGTTTTCTCTTAGGGGCTTAGGTTGAGGGACACACTGTGTAGGTGTGCCATGTGTCTTGTAGTTTGTGTTGTGTTGTGGTGGTTGAGTGCGTTTCTGCCTTGGAGGTCTCTGCTGTTTGGGTAGATTTCTATTGAGAGCCTCTGCGAAGCTGTGGGTGTGGTTTTTGTTTTTATGTGAGAGCTGTGATGGTAGGTGTTCATGAGGGCTATGTGTTGCATGTGGTGCGGTGAATGTGTTGACCTTTTCCTCTTGACCATCTATTCCAGTCTTGGTTTGAGAGTGCATGGCTTCCAATTTGAATATATAAGTGCATCTCTCACAAGTCTGAGTGTTGGGAGGTAAGAGGAGAGGGTTGTCTGTGTACATGAGACAGTTGCTACACTGCCTCAGAATGCCCAAGTTCACCAGGTTAATAGGAGAAAGCACAGGGAAGTGACCTTTAGACATGCCAGGAGGGGTAGTCATTATTACTAAGTACTGGAGCTGTTTCCTTATATATTCCTTTAACAGGAAAAAAATGTCACTCAAGCTGTCTGAGTCTGTACAGAGCACTGCCAAACACTTGAGGGGAAACTAATACATAGACCCTGAAAATTTAAGGATGACGCATTTAGGCAGATATTCTGAAGTTAGGAAGAAATCAAGCAGTACTTACTGAAAAATAAAGAATTAGCTTGTAAAAAATGATGAAATGAGGGGAGTCTCATAAATAGCTACTGCCTGGCTATTACTAATGCTGGTCTCAGCACAGCTTCACTCTGTTGGGATACAATACTCCTTTGCTTCTTCTCTCACCAGAAGCAAAATGTTAGCACCAATCCCAAGAAGAGAAGCAGGACACTGCCTGTTTGGTGATCCACAGTCTTGTCCCAGATGATGCAAGGGTCTGCAGGCTTATAGCCTTTTTCTGGTAGATGCCCTGAATAGCAACCAGGCCAATCAGGTACATTAAGCACAGACACTCACTCTCCTACCAGAAAGAGTCAGGAATCAATGCACTCTCCTCCTACTCTCACCAGGATCAGAATATAAGAACAGATTCCAAGCTGTCACCTATAAAGCAATTATTAAGCTTTTTGGTGATCAGCTGTCTCCAGGAAATATTGTAACTGCACTTCTTCTCTCACCAGGAGTAAACAGAAACAATAATCCCAAGATGACTATTGAGAGGCAGAATGTGGGCTCATCAATAACTGGTGGTCTTGCAATAGATGCTTAAAGGTAAAATGAAAAAAAATGTTTATCCTAAACAATGCAGAGTGCACTAGACGAGTTAGATGTGAAAGTAGGTAACTTAAGTTTTACCTGTCTAAAAAGTTAAGTTTTAGTGGAGAGTCCCTATTTTTAAAATAGCAAGATAGATTGAAAGGGGTTGGTCACTTTTTTGTTATGGTACTATGGAATACAGTAGGATGGCCAGCAAATTTAAATAGTTGAAGGAGCGTGATTTCACAAAATGATAATTTTGTGCTTACTTACACCAGCCATTAAAAGCAGAGAGGAAATTAGATATATGGTCAAACTAACATAAGGGGCAGGCAACTAGAAAGAAGGCGGTGTTTAACAACACAACAGTGACCAGGTGGGAGGGTGATAAAATTTGCATCTGACTCACAAGAGACCAAGCCGTGGTTTCTTTTCCAAGTTTTAATATGTAGTTAAAAGCAGAATACAAAATAAAACGCAGTATAAAGAAAACAAATCACAGTATACAAAATAGAAAAAGGCAACAAAGTAATACAAAATACAGCAAATAAAAAGCAAACTAACCTTTCCCTCATAGCAAACTGTAGCAGAGTCTGGGTGAGCCTTTCCAGTAAAAAAGCTTTATTTTAGTTTAGTTTCAATTGTTATTCTGTATCTGGATTTCACGAAATAACAAAACCTCAAATAAAGGAAAAACATGATTTAAAAGAAAACTCACACATTATCAAAAAGCACTCTGCTACCTCTGAAACACAACATATTGCATAATGCCAGAGAAGTAAGCAAACAGTCTAATGGAAACCAGATTGGAGTTCTAATTTCAGATCGTAATATTAGCAAATAATAAACATCTGTTTATAAAAAGTTCAGGGATCTACAAAGGTGCAAGTAATTTTAGTAGATGAGCAATAGTTAAAACTAGGCAAGCAGGAAAAAAAAAAGAAAATTTTCTAGCATGAAGAATGAAGCAATAAAAAATTTTGCAAGGAAAAACAGTACTTGATATTTAGCCAATAGTAAGATGATATCAATAATACCATTACAATTAAAACAAAATATACGGCTAAGCTGAAAGCTGTGTGTTAAACAACAGGGTGGATCTTACTAATACAAAAATCATAGAGGTTCTCCTATGAATTACCGTGGCACAGGATGTTGTATTTTCCAAACATTAACTGCATTAGACTTATGATTCACGATACTGAGATTTCAGGAAATCGTGTTACATCTCCTTGATTACTTGGCTGTTACAGAAGCAATTTCCTGCCATTCAAGAAAACATCAACCTTCTTCCACCATGCAGTCTTGTGGTGTATTATACACAGTTGTACACAGATGGCAAGTGGTGATTGAGGGAAGCGAACCACAGAAAAATAGTTACATGGTAGGATCTGATGTATGGACAAATCATTCTCAAATGTTTTAAAACTTTCATTCAGTTAAAGCAAGACATTTATCAGTACTACAGTAAAGTAGAACATATGACTGCCATTCTCATAGCATAGTCAAAAGGTAAACAAAACAGTTCTAGTGCATAACAGTAAACATATGAAGTCACAAGACTGACATGCATGTATTTTCTTTTCATCTAAAGTACATCTGTTAAAATGCACAAAAGCAAAAGGCAGACAACAGCAAATATAAATAATGTAAATATAAACATGTGTTAGTTAAGCCAATATCCATTTTGTTTTTTACAATTTTTTTATAATTGTGTAGTAACACCACACCAAACAGTTAAAGCTCTGATAGACAATTTTAAAAAGAAATAAAATCACAGATGGTATTAGTTAAGCAGTCTTTGCAAAATAAATGGCAGTGCAGTTAAATAAAATAAAAAATACTGAAATCCAAGTTAAAACATATGCAAGCTAATTGTACAATAATGTACATTTGTGTAGTATAAATGCATAGTTATGCAAATCACAAATACTTATTATAATTTTAAGTGCTTTACAACTGCATTCTACTATCAAGCTTCAAAAGAGTATTAACAGATGATTTAAAAAATGCTAAAAGGATTAATTATGGTCTACAGAGTTTAAAATGTGAGCTCAGACCTTCCCAGGCTGGATGAATAGTTACTGGAAATGTTGGGCAGATAAGGGAAAAAACAAGACTGATCACTAGACAAGTATCTTGTGTTTTACTAAAACATTATTGTTATCAAAACATAATTGTTAAGTGTTCACATGCAGCACTATTTGGTAATTATAATAAAATGGCACAATTGTGCATACATGCCATTAATAATATGTTTGAAGGTAAATGTTAAAAGTAAAAAAAAAAACTCAATTACATCAAGTACAGTCAGCAAATGTGGCATAGTATGCATACAGTTCAAATAAATTATGTAGAAGGGTATAAATACCTACTAGTAGTAGTAAACAGCAAAAGCTTTATAAAAAAATAACAAATCAGACAAAGGTCTATAGTTTGTTAACCTAATAAAACAAATGTATAACCAAAGTGTTGGGCTGGCATACACATTCTACTCTCACAGCATAAAGCAAATAAATAATACTGCAACACTACAGGGGAAGGGGTACATTCTCAGTTTTACATTGACTGTATAAGCAGTACTGCAGAAGGGTCTAAAATAAAGCTACATGAAGAAAAATAATATCTTATTCCCTCTTGAGATTGATCTTTTAGGTGGGAGGGAAAACAAATATTAGTGCATTAGAAATACTGGTAAGCAGATTAAGCCTGACAGGCTAAGATATTTTACAAGTTGCTAATAGCTATTATGCTAATTATTATTGAATTGCTTAGTATTAAATTGTATTTAAAAATATATGAAAAAATGAGCAATACTGCTCACTATTTTTTAATATGTTTTGGCAAGACAATGTTGGTATGCAAAAAACATGAATCTTTTTAATTGCTGGGTATGTAGTTTAACACCATGCCTATGGTGCCAATTCCACTAAATATTTCTAAAAAGACATAAAGATTTTTCTTGATGTTAATGTTACTAAATTTGTAGATTAGACTAAATGTACTTTGTAGTCTTCGTATGTACAAATACAAAAGAATTCAGTGTAAATAAAATTAATGTCTAATAAATATGTGTGAAAAAACATGTTTAAAAAATGGGTCCATGGTACCTATTAGATTGAAATGCATGAATAGCAAACAGTCTGTGCAGATACATACTGTACAGGACACATTATAATGTAACAAGTTCAAAAGTAATTTGTCAAGTTGTAATTTTATCACTGTTTTTTTGGACCACCATTTTATCCATTCCAATACTGGTTATCCCAGTTAGAGGGAAATTATATTAAAACATTGTACTCATACAGCTAATGGACTAATATGTAAACAGCATTCTTAAGTGCATAAAACCATGTTTTTTTTAATCCTCAGTATTAAAAGCCCAGTTCAGTACTTTAATATGTTCACTTCACTGTCAGCCAAGATGGTAATGGGCAGTTCAGAAACATGACCACATTGTTATGGTTAAAATAACATTGAAACTGTATATTTTTAGCACTAAATAATGCTTGCAGTAGCACATAGTTCTTGTTTCTTATAAATATTAGTCTAACTCTAATATTTTGGTATAAATGATTAATAAAAGTAAACAGTTAATTCAACAGCTGCAAAGAGTTAATAGAACAGTTCTAAGTCATGAATTAAGTTCTGTGATTGTAAGAAACAAATTAATCAAGTTAGAAAATAAAACTATAGCAGACACAGCCCATAACTGGTGGAATATTTTCACAGAACGGTCTTCAAAAGAAAAAGTTGTTAAATACACTCAATTCTGGTAGTAATACTTAATATCATTGTATTAACTGTGTAAAATTGCATTTTCACCAAAGATTTTCATCCGGATTTACTATTCTTCTGTGCAGGACTAGCTTAGTCCTGCATGGAAATGGCCGTTTAGGAGCAGGACAGCAGCGCACCATACATATTAATGAAGGCACGCTGCCTGAGCTCCTAATCTTACACGGAGTGTGTAAGAGTGCAGGGGGCGTGTCTGAGAGCAGAGCTGTCAAAATATACATGCCCCTGCAATGAAGAACAGCAGAAAGTCCTAAAAGAATGAGTGAGACCGCTCATAAGTGTACAAATACCCCCAGCAACATCCCCCCATGTGTACAAGAGCAATAGTTAACATAAAAAAATAAAGATACTTTTTTTTTATGAAACAGATTAAATTTAACCATAGGTGCACAGGTTTGCCCATCGCTTAGCTACAGGTAATTCAGCTTAAATGGCAGAAGAGGATAAAAAGCAAGATATATGCAAATGAAGCAGTATAACAATAGTGTAGTGGGCAGAGCATTTGCCGTACCAGTCCCACTGCAGCACATTAAATTTTCCATGTCAAATCACTTTATGACCAATATTTTTAGTTGCATAACCTACTAAATAACATATTTTTGTGAACTGGAGTACTGCATTAAATGCAGATGTGAGGTGGCAGTGTCATAATGTTGCAAAGTCCACAGATAATCACATGTGCCCCATACAGTATATGCACACAGGAATCAGGGATACAAATGGAAGGTAAAATGTGTAATGAATGATAACTCCATACAGCTTCCAAATCCCCCACCTTCCCAAGAACCATTAGACATTACTGTCTAAATTAGTGCAGTGGTAAGTGGGAGTAAGCACTAGTAAGCAAGTGTAAGCACTATTAAGCAGTAGCAAGTGGGAGTAAGCATATATAAGCACTAGTACATGGGTTTAAGCCCATTTGCATGGGGATAAGCAATGCACACACAGGTTAAACAATATTTAAGCTAACTCTCCATAAGCATATTTAACCAGAGGTTAGCATTGTTTACCCATGCGCAAACCTGCTTACAAGTGCTTAAAAGTGCCTTAATCACACAAAATAAACAGCATTTGCAAGTCTTGAATGCAGGACCCTGTACACTATAGTCACAGTAGTTAACCATTAAGCTGTCACAGCAGTACATAAGATTGAGGTATCACCAAACAAATCCTCACCATGGTAAAATCACACTAAACATGTGAAAGAAATCTATATACAGTTTTATGTTCTATAGCATACTACATAACATAAATACCTTAACTGGAGTACTGCAGTAAGCCCAGATGTGAGGTGTAACTGTAATAAAGTGTTGGAGTCTCCTAATAAACACAAGGACCCGATACAGTGTACATACACATGAAACATGGATACCAGACACATATATAACATGTAATGAATAATAAATCAATGTCAAAAAGCAAATATAATGCAAATTAAATATTAAGCAATGCTAAGCATTGCACAGGCCAGCTTAGTAGGTGTAAGCAATCTGTAGGCCAGCTAACTCAATTTGCTCATTAGTATACCCCTTTAAACAATGCCAACATTAGGTAAGCAGGTTTGCCCATAGCTCAGTCTTTTCAAAACTGTCCAATCATGTCAAAGTGTGGAAAATTGGCCATATTTAAGCCCAACAGGTGATAATACATCTCAAAACTGGTTGTTGCTTCCCCTTGCAGGCACCATGTCTGGAATGGCAGAGGGTGTGTGCTTTTGGGCAGAGTGCTGGGGCATCCAGGAGTCCAGAGTCATGGCAGGACTTCTTGTCAAAGACCATGAACAGAGACTGCTGCAGGGCCAGTACTAGGGTTCCTAATATAAAGTGGACGCCTGGGACCATCTCACCCATGACCTCACCAGTGCCACTGGCATACCCTAAACTGATGAGCAGGCCAGGCATCACTATGCTGACCTGAAGCAGTGAAAGTTGGATCTCTTGGATCAGTGGATCCAAGAGGCTAGGATGACAGGGGAGGTCCCAGCTGTGTGTAAGTATCACTCCACTACCTGATTAATAATTGCCAGCTCATGTATATTATGGATAGATATGGCTAAATATTCCTCTTATGTCCTTCACAGCGGCAAGTGAGTGGTCTACAAACCAGGGGGGCCATGGATGTCACTTGGAGAGGTTGTGACGTGAGGCAGGTTAGTACTAGTCTTGCATGTACTGTTAAAGGAAATAAATCTAAAAGTATTAGTAAGTTAATTGCCTGTATAAAACCTGTATTGTTTAAGGCAAGTACTGCATACACCAGAGAATATGGCATGAAGAGTCTCATATAGGTTGTATGTAAATAAAAGCATAATAGCCTGACAATAAAGGTCTAACTGCTGGACTACATGTGTTTACTCTGGTATCATATGATAATGTAGATTTGCAATCACGTAATAGTACTGTTGTATTAAGCACTGTTACCCACACTGTGCAACATAAATAAAATGTGTAGGAATGTCTGTATATGAATGGTGTAATCCCCAGAGGTCATTTAGTAAAACTGTGAGAGACATAGACAGAAAACAGTGAAAAGGCATACAACAAAATCCAAATAACACACGCAACTGAGACATGAACTGTTGTATTTTTAGCACACACAGCCATGGTTCAAATCCTGGGAGTGGTAGTAGCCTGCATACAGAATCATACCCCACAACTGTACAGATATGTCCAGAATGTCCAGGGAATTGGCCCATATCTGCTACCTGCCACTCTGTCCTCCTGGGAAATCAGTGGGATGATCCCAGATGTATAGGCTGCAAACAAGAAATACACTTGATTGTCACACATCTATAAGAACAAACCTGTCACTCTAGCAACTCCCAAAGCTGTTATGAGAGCAATAAGCCAAGTATGTCCCATCTACACCCCCATGTTGTCAAGCTGTGACCAGAGTGTGTACAGTAACAGAGTGGAGATGTAAGTGCATAATTCTAATGTGGAGTCTGGTACATTGTATGGCAACATTCAGGTAGTGCTAACAAACATTGCCCCCACAGGTCTGTCAGATATGAACACTGTGCCTAGAAATAAAAGATTGATACCCTGTACTGGTACTCTTTACTCTCGTATTGTATGGCATTGCGAGTATTGCAGTTGCTCTGAATAATAAGGTATCACTCATCACTGTCACCCACACTGTGCTACATAATATAACTGTCTAGGATATTCTGTATAAGAGTGTTGTAAGTCACCAAAGGTTGAAGAGGGCAACAGTCTACATATGTCCCAGTTCACCTGCATGTGGTCAAGACATAGTCATAGTCTGTGCAAAAAGAGATTGACAGGTATGTGCATAACATCAACTTGGAATCAGTGAGTATGTATAGAAACAGTTAGTGTTAACAAACAATTCCACCACAGGTATACCAGGTAAGAGGTGTATACTGCAGGTAAAACCAGTTCATGTATATAGTTGTCGACAGCCATATCACTGTCCAAACTAAGGCAATAGGGTAGTGTTGTAATACTTGTAAGCTACAGCTACCAGCACTGACTAGGAAAGTAATGCAAACTACAAGCACATACTACTTATTAATTGACATCTTTCTCTCCACCCCACCATATCTACAACAATAAACTAAATACCCAGCTCAATTGGTACTTGATGACTTCACTGTAATGCTGGGACATATGTCCTATTGTTTGATAATTATTTAAATCTGTTTCTATGCATGTGCTATATGAAATACTCCAACAATGGTGGCATGGTGCCATCAATGTACCCACATGCTGTTGTAATTACCACTGTGGTCCCATATATGCATGTGTTCTGTTTGCAATGCAACTGTTCCATATCTGGTGTCTGGGTTAATGGGAATATCTATGCATGCTGTTATACCTAATCCTGGAATGGGTTGACTATTACTAACCTACATATGTTGATAAAACATAAACACCATAGCACATATGGGAATGTGGGTCCCAGCGGACCCAACTGTCCCACCTCAGCTGGCCGTGGCACTGAGCACCAGCACATCTGGGGCCCAAACCAGGACCTCCTCATCCATTGGTCCTGCAGGGTGGAACGGCCTCATGGGATGGGGCTCGCCCCCCTGGAAGTGGGCACGGACAGCAACCTGTCGTCCATCGCCAGGTCCGGGTCATGGTGAGTAGCGAGCTCAATCAGCAGTTTGGAGATCTGCTATTCCAGCTCAAAGGCTACATGTCAAGACTAGAGGGTCGGCCTGGCTCTATGACTCAGCACCCAGCACAGCCGCCTTCAGGGCTGTGAAGGTGCAGTGATGACTGCCCATGGGTGGGGACCTCAGTCCCAGTGTTTCCGCTATGGGGCTCATTGGCTTCCGATTTCCCATCAACCCTCCCCGGGCTTCCAATTTCCCAACACCCCTCCCCATGAAGGTTTTTACCCTCCACATGTGTCATATACCACCCCTGTATGCATCTTGTTTGTCTTGTCTGTTAACCTACCTCCCCAAATATACCTACTATCCCTCCCCAACATCCCACTCTCACCTGAAAAAAAAAAAAAAGGGCAATCTGTTCCCCCCAAAAAAATCTCGCCCCATACATAGCTGTCCATTTCACACACGTGTCCACTGGACACATGTAATCTGGTCGAATTGGCATCATTCGAACTTCCTGGGTTAATCCAACAACACTTCAACAGGCTGAATAAGTTGAAAGTAGCATTTGTTATTTTGATAAAGGACAGCATTTATTTTAAGCGTTAAACATAAAAAACACTTTTTGTTAAGCCACACAGTTAACTTCATCAGAAAAATAAAGGTTTACAAAGCCAGGGTTTAAATTTCCCTCCTCTTGTAACTCATGGTTTTCAAAAGCCAATGTTATTGGTTGTATAAAACTTTTTCTAAGTTGATGTTAGTGAACTCCTTCCCTTCACAAATGCTATGTTACTGGTAGATAGTATATCAATTCAACCAAATATTAAAATACAATATATACAAAGTTGTATCATCAATAGAACATGCATATTAAAATGGCAAAAAAACTGTGTTTATTTTTCCATTTTTTTGGTGTTTTATGCCTCTAAAATCTATTAAAATAAATACATAAACTGACAAAATATGTAGGTTTCCTTGATTTAAAATATTTATATATGTGTGTGCACACTTGTTAAACTGTAGTGGTGGTACAGCTAACTACTTTATATATGTATATACACTTTCTAAAAACATAGTAATAACAAAGCTAACTACAACTTTCTTTCTTTTAACTCTATAGACCGAGAGACAAATACAAAAAAATATTTTTATGTCAAACTCTATTCAGAAATTAACACATTATTTGGGTCAAAAAATATTAAAACTTGTTAGAAACATATTGTGGTTGTTTTAATCCTGTTTTATTGATTCTGTTTCAGCAAGTCATTAATAAATGACATGTTTATTGAAGCCCGGATTGATGTGGAACTCTTGAATTATTTGATTATACCCACTCCCAGGATCCCAATTCATTTTGGGATCCCTAAGGTACACAGACATATACAGAACCCCCCAATGTGTCCACTGGTCAATGCAAGAAACAGCATCATGTATGCATGTATCAAGGTCGTCGACAACATTTTTAAAAAGTATGTCAAAAATGAAACCCAGATCTCAAAGGACTCTTGGTCCTTTTTGGAAAACATTAATAAAATTCCCTTTAGTGAGGAATCAAATTTCCTCACTATAGATGTTAAGCACCTCTACTCCTCTATTCCACATCTAGAGGGGATTGAATGGGTCACCTCTATGATGAGATAAAATAGGGCACCAAGAGAAGAGATTCAGTTAGTGGAGGAACTGCTAGACATAATCCTTTCATATAACTACATAACCTTCAACAACAAATTTTACCTCCAAAAAATAAGTATCACAATCGGCTCCCCATGTGGGGCGAGCCTAGCAAACTTGCTTATGGCACACTGGGAGAGGGAATTCGTGTTAGGTGATCCGGATATACAGGAGAGAATTCTGTTTTAAACATGGTTCCTAGATGATATTTTTATGGTATTTAAAGGCGATGCCATAGCTGCTGAAGCTACGTTGAGACATTTGAATTCCACCACAGACTTTTTGAAGTTTACCTTCCTCTTTGCAAAAGACAAGATAGCTTATTTAGATGTGGACCTAAGTAAAGGTACTCAAAACAAGTGCTATATAGCTAAAATTTTCCGGAGGGAGATGTACTCTAATTCACTCTTGCAGTTCACCAGCTGTCACCCTTTTACACAGAAAAAATCTGTAATCAAGGACCAACTGGTTAGAGCTGCAAGGATGGTTACTAGAGACGACAACTTTGTGGATGAATGCAATTTCATGAAAGAACTCTTTTTGAAAAGGGGCTATCCTAGGTATTTGATTTTGGAGTTGCTCAATGAAGTACAGATGAAAAGGGATAGGGGACTGTATACACCTATCTTAAACAATCATATGGAGGACACAATGGATTACAGGGTTACCAGACAAGGAATTAGCCCATATAGTTTTATCTTCACTTTCAGTATGGATGCCAGGAGTATTGTGTCTATCATAGAGACAAATTGGGATTTAATCATTAATGATAATTCCATGAGGGGAAAGGTGGTGGAGACTCCAAGGATAGTTTACAGATGAGGTAGTAACTTCAAACAACTCTTGGAGAAGAAAGTGAGGACAGTAGGAATGAGGAGTGGTATGTATAAATGCAATATGTGTAGGTACTTTAAGTACGTGGTAGTTGGCCAGACATTTATGGTAAGAAATAAGAAATATAAAATAAGAGGTAAATTTGACTGCCAAAGTAAACAGGTAGTTTTCATGGCAAATTGAACACAGTGCTCGGTGTTTTATATCAGGAAGACTGATAGAAAGCTACGCGAAAGGGTATATGAGCACACCTATTGTATGGGGAAAAAGAAGGTAGAGAATGCCTTGGCAAGGCATACTCTAGAATACCCAAGACATCAATTTCAATTCCGGATAATTGATCAGTTCCAGAATGATGGAAGAGAGGGACCCAACTCCCTCTGTTTAGAAAGGTGTGACCTTATTTGGCAGTTGAAGTTAGACTCATGCCGTTACCCTGGGATTAATGAAATAAGTTTAATAATGTGCATTCTAAAATTGAGAAGCTTAACTAGATAAACAGTAGGTTTAGTGTTTTAACTCATGAAACCACGAATAGGATGAAACAGAATCAATAAAACAGGATTAAAACAACCACAATACGATTTTAACAAGTTTTAATAATTTTTGACCCAAATAATGAGTTAATTTCTTACCAGAGTTAGACATACAAAAAATATTTTTATTTGTCTCTCGGTCTATAGAGTTAAAAGAAAGAAAGTGGTAGTTATCTTTGTTATTACTATGTTTTTAAAAAGTGTATATACATATATAAGGTAGTTAGCTGTACCACCACTACAGTTTAAAAAGTGTGCACACACGTATAAATATTTAAAATCAAGGAAACTTGCCTATTTTGCCAGTTTATGTATTTATTTTAATAGAATTTAGAGGCATAAAAACACCAAAAAAATGGAAAAATAAACACAGATTTTTTGCCATTTTAATATGCATGTTCTATTGATGATACAAGTTTGTATATATTATATTTTAATATTTGGTTGAGTTGATATACTGTCTACCACTAATGTAGCATTTGTGAAGGGGAGGAGTTCACTAACATCAACTTAGAAAAAATGTTATACAACCAATAACATTGGCTTTTGAAAACCACGAGTTACAAGAGGAGGGGAATTTAAACCCTGGCTTTGTAAACCTTTGTTTTTCTGATGAAGTTAACCGCTGTGGCTTAACGAAAAGCTTTTTTTATGTTTAACGCTTAAAATAAATGCTGTTCTTTATCAAAATAACAAACGCTACTTCAACTTATTCAGCCTGTCGAAGTGTTGTTGGATTAACCCAGGAAGTTCAAATTACGTTTATTTGTTCATTTTTAACAGTTTGCTAATAGGCATCATAACATATTATTGTTGTCCTCACCCCTCTCTCAGGGGTTTGAGTGCCCAAATCTACCTCCAAATTCAGTGTATATGCACAGCTGTTACTGTAGAAGAAATGGGAAGCTATGGACCTTCCCTGCACCCTTCCTGCACATCCCTAGCTATTTTCCCTACTGTCTTTCCCTCTTTGTGCCCCTTTTACACCACTTTCCTACCAACCCTTTTTTCTTTTCTTTTAAAGAAATTAGCATGAGGGTAAAAAGGAGTAAGTACTTTTAAGCAGCAGTAAGTGGGTTAAAGCTTGTTTGAGCGGGGGTAAGCAATGCCTACACAGGGTAAGCAATTGAGAAGCTAAATCAGTATAAGAAACTGTAACTGCAAGTTAGCAGGGCTTACCACCTCGCAATCCCAAGCAAACCTGCTTACAACTGCTTAAAAGTGCCTTAATCAATCTGTATCCAATGGCCCTTGTTCTGCCCAGCAACAAAATAAACAGCCTTTGCAAGTCTTGAACCCAGGACCCTACAAACCATAGCCAAAGTGATTTGCAACTAAGCCATGTCAGATACAAATAACCCTGATGTTTTCACAAACATATCATCCAGCCCAGTCATTCAACAGTACATGAAATGTATTTAAACATGTAGATGTATGTGTGTGTGTGTGTGTGTGTGTGTGTGTGTGTGTGTGTGTGTATATATATATATATATATATATATATATATATATATATATATATATATATATTTATATCTAAATAGATATAACATATCTATACATGTAGATCTATATATATATATATATATATATATATATATATATATATATATATACACATATGTATACATCTATAGATATATATGTCTACATCTATATGTCTATGTATATATACAGCAATATATATAGATATATGTAAGCATAAATATATATATATATATATATATATATATATATATATATATATATATATATATCTATATATGAAAAACAGCACAGCCCAGGATGGATATGTAATGGATAAAGCTTGTCCAAAAACGATAAATGAAGCTAGTCCAGCAACAAAAATCAAGATCAAAAGTATATATAAAAGATAATTATAAACAGCGTTTATTGAGATAGAAGTAGAACGTTAGCGCTATCGCGGTAACCCGCTTCATCAGACGTTGTACAATCAAAAACTAATTCATCACATATATAACCCTTTTATAAAACGTATATATATATATATATATATATATATATATATACACACATATTTATTTATATATATATATTTGTGTGTATATACAGACATATATCTATATATATAAATGAGAACATAAAAAAAACATATATGTCCACATGTACTGTTAGTAGGGGTGAGGGGGCCCAAACAACATACGTCTTATACATATAGATTCCCCCCCCACAGCCAAACACATCTGCCCTGCAATACAATAGGTTCATAGGTTCATAGATAGGTACTAGGCTATCAGCCCAAGGGTCTACGTAAGCCTAGCCAGCAAGGTACCATAGCTTGCACCACCCAAGAAAGTTGTTTTCCTGTGCCACTGTCCAGCAGAGACACAGAACTGATCCACAGGGTGTATTTTCTATTTCCCATCCACTCATCAAGATTTGTCTTGAAGAGTGCTAATGAAGAACTTTGCTTGACATAGATGGGTACCTTTTTCCAGAGTATAGGAAGTCTCTGGGACAGGAATCTATCCCTCCAGTGTGTCCTGTTTATTGTGGTGACAAGGTTTAGTTCCCTAGGGCATGTAGCTTGGAGGAATTGGGATTTCTTTAGGTTTAGCATGTCCAACAGCTCTGGGGTTGAATACGATACCAATTGTTGCAAATCCCATAACCAGGACCTAACACAACATGGGAACAAGATGTTAACAGTACTCCATCCCACCTACAGTCTGGCTACCATATGGCATGTACAATGTGGAAGCAATCAACATTCCTAAGATACATTTACACAGACACATACATGCCGATACATATATATATATAAATATATATATATATATATATATATATATATATATATATATATATATATGTAACTACACATACACACACAGAGATATGTATAGGAAGATGCATATGTAGAAGGTCCACACAATACGGAACAGCCACTATGCCTACAGTTGCCACCTTACCTACTGGACACTGCATGAGCCAACCATACAAAAGGCAATTGTTGCCAGCAACATATACCCACAGAGAGGTCAAAGGATATAACACCACACACAGGTTTGCATACATGGGAAAGCTTTATTTGTGTACTATTATAGTTGTATATGCCATGTCATATAGCTGTTTAGACTCTGGCATACATACAAACAGACTAATGCAACTGTCAAACAGATAAATTGATACAGTATTTTGGAAAGGTTTACATATGTTGCTGTCCAGGCCAAGGCCTTCAAGTAGTACAACAGTAAAGACAGACTGGGCCACAGGATAACAATCAATCATCAGTAAGTAATGCAGATGTATAGACCAGCAGCCTCTAGCTACACTCTGTACACAATCCCTAGGGGGTAAAGACCTCAGTTAACACAATGGGATGCATCTGTTACATAACAAGCCATAACTGAATGCCATCACAATCACACTGACAAACAGAACAGTCTGTATGGCAGGAAGTAGTAGGCTTGCATTTACCCAAGGTGAATTGTATGGTAATGTACATCCAAATACATTAAGGCAGCTTACCCTGATACCCCCACATGTTGTAACAGCCTAGGCTGGTTATGGTGCATTCCCCCTCATAGACTGACATACATGGCCGTATACCACTGTTACATACCCTGGCATCAGGAGTGCTTAATGGCACACATGTATTGTGTAGATGAAGCCCACACATATATGGACCCAACCCTACAATATGTGTGTGGGCTACAACAGCAGTGGAATTATGGCAGGGATGGCAACATGACATACTCACAGCCAACTACATAACAACCCCTGACAGCATGTCATATGGACAAAGCCTAATATGTAGGTGGAGGACAGAAGCTGGAACCCAGGCCCATATGTGAAATAGTGTTGTCATACACTAAACAAGTCACTGGTGTTACAGGATAGTCTGCAACATACCCTTAGTCAGGAATATGAAGTTAGAAACACAAATGGATGTAGCAATATGCTGATAGCACTCAACACACACACGCACTGCCAGTGATATATCTTCACTAGACCTGTGTGGTGGACAGACAAAACATAACAGGCACACTTCTCACCACAAGTGGAAAGGCCCACAGTTGAGAGCTATGCAGACAGACTGCAATCCATGTTAAACTAGTATGTACACACAAAGCCTGTAACACTGGTGCTATACAATGCATACAACAACACTATTCACACTCTGTCTGTAGTTCTGGAACATCATACAAATATGTAGCTGGCCTGAGTGTGCAAGTTTTCATGTAAGAGGTATTGTTACCTGTTGTCTGTAACACTGTTGCCCACATGCAGGAAGGATGTCCACCATATAGGAATGGTAAAGGGACCATGCTCACATGATGTAGGGATTTATAGTAGTGGGTTGCCATGACAGTGGTAATTGGAAGTACTACACAGCATGCTGCATGCAGGTAGCAAGTGGAGGACACTGATTAGTGCAGAGGCCATCACCTGATCATGTGCATCACCAACAAAAGTCATGCTGCAATCTATTCAAAGCAACTCAGTCCATTTACTGGATAGAGACTGAGATAGATAGAGAGAGAGTGAGTGAAAGACAAAAAAAAATCCATCCAGCAAACTATCCAGAAGAGACATCATTCCAACAACAGGTATGTGATTTATATATGCATGTAACTGACTGTAGTACTTGGTCCATAATAATGGGATAGATGATGTGGAATGATTTATATGTGCCATCAGCTGCTGTTGTTGTAATGATGTTCAGCTGAACAACTGCTAAGGACAATAGAGTCTGTCCCTGTGGGTAGTGGGCCAAACCCATCAGCTGTACAGAGCAGCACTGACTGATAATATGTAAGCCATCATAGTGTGTGTTGTGTAATGGGAAACATGCATATTACTGTGGCCAATAGCTGGTGGTGGAAGTAATGCCATAATGATGGACACGTGGGTTCCACAGCCCACCACTTGCAGGATACTCAGATTACCCTGTATTGTAGCATGCTGGAATGCCATAGGTGTGTAATAGGGTTGCCTATAATCTGGCCTTACATATAACCCCCTAATGTTAGGTTGTGTCCATATGTGGCACCTGTCTGTGTTGTAGCAAGGCAGAATAGTGCAGCTGTGCAGGAAGGTGTTGTGAGATTGTGGACATGATGTCTGAATGTATATATCTATATATATATAAATATATATATATATATATATATATATATATATATATATATATATATATATATATATATATATATATATATATATATATATATATATATATATATATATATATATATATATATATATATATATATATATATATATATGTACATATATGTCCACAGATATACATATACACATATGTAGACATATATATAAACGCATATATACAACATCATATATATCTGCACATATATAAATATATACCTAAAATATATACCTATATGC
Organism: Protopterus annectens; assembly: GCF_019279795.1. Classification (NCBI taxonomy): domain Eukaryota; kingdom Metazoa; phylum Chordata; order Ceratodontiformes; family Protopteridae; genus Protopterus; species Protopterus annectens. The sequence continues at coordinate 1,501,215,562 of NC_056735.1, forward strand.
ACATGTCTACATATATACAAGCACACACACACACACACACACATATATATATGTAAATACGTGTCCCCTATATTACCACCACAGTGGTGCATGCTATGTGCGAGGGGACAGCACATATAACAATACACACAGATATATACAGCTGTCAGTGTGTGCAACATGGATGGGTATGTCACATGTGAACCCCTTACTGGGACCACATTGCCCTTGTCTGTGAAGTAGGGAATGGGACATGGGGAAGTATGGCAGGTATAGTAGTATAGGTGGTCCGGGTTGGTAGATATAGAGGACAGCCTACAGGTATAGTATGTGACACATGTGCTGGGTAAACACTCTGGATGGTGTGTGGGGTCTGTGATGTGGAAGCCCCATGGGCCTCCATATTGACACAATGGGAACACACCTCCCACCCACTGCTACTGACAACAACAGTCCACGTCCTGAAGGTGCCTGGCCTGGAGGCTGAGCAGGAGGAGCGTGTGGACCCTGTGAATATGTACTGGGTGCCTCAAGGTGCTGTAGCACATTCCACTTGTGTCTGTGGAGCCTGCTATGGAACAGACCCTGGACCTGACCTCGGGGGACAAAATCATGTGTGTGTGTGCCCCAGGGGGTGGGACAACATCTCCTGAGTTGGTTCCACCTGAATGTAGTGCTGGACCAGTACATGAGGAGGCCCCAGGGTGGGCCCAATATGTGATGTGGCCTGGTAACATGGGTAGATGAGTTTGGAGAGGTGGTTCGGCTGGCAAATATTCCCTAAACATGGTATTGTGTCACTGTTATAGAACATATGTGAGCAGTAATAGCCTACACAATCCCGGAACATGTCCAACAGCATGCATAGATATCCCCAATAACACAGAATGTCAGATCTGCAGCAATCACATAGCAAGCATATCACAAGCATATATGGAACCATAGTTGCCCTGACAATGGCATGCAGGTGAATCTTCTGTAACAGGCCAGCAATGATAGTGTCCACACAGGGAACATGGCTACAAACACATAGCACAAAGTGTGGTACAATACAGTATCTGTACCACTGGTGGGTAAGCTGTAGCCATACCTATTGAGTTGTGTGTACAGTTTGCTGTTGCTGATATGGTGGGGGGTGACAGAGATGTGTATTAAGAACTGTGGTAACCTTATTGTATGAGTTGCTCAGACCTGTTTCCATCTTTGTCTTTCAGGCAAGATGTCAGCTGCTGAGAATGACATATTGATAAACCACCTAATCCAGCACTACCCTGTCCTGTTTAGCCAGGCCTCCCATGAGTAGCAGGAGTGGATCGCCCTGTGGCATGACCTAGTCCACAGGGTCAATGATGTTGGACTGCACAACAGCAGTTATGAGCAGGTCCAGTATCATTGTTCTGACCTGCTTTGCAATGCCTGTTGGCATGCTGCTGCAGTCTGGGGGGATCACCTCACAACACGTGCTGAGGAGCTCCTCGCCAGCCTTGTGGCACCTGCCTGTCCCCATAGCCAACAACTGCTGGACACCATTCTGGAGGTGGGTGCTACCCACACGCTGGCTGAGGAGTGTGCAGGTAAGGCCACAGGGCACATCAGTAGACCACTGTTGCATATGCATGCACATCTGTACAGGTAGAATATGCATATCTGACATGTCATAGATATAGTTTGTTGCTGTATAGTAGTGATAAACAGATATGCATATGTGGAAGTATTGTGGACATGTACTGTTGATGTACTGTAATGCTGCACACACCCTGTAGCAATACCACAGGTGTGGCCACTGACTTCGCATCTCTCACCCTCTTATGTAGGTCCCTCCAGTCTACCACCAAGGCAGCAGCCTGTAGCCAGTGAGTATGGTTTATGTTGATGCTTGCAATACACCGGGCATGTAATGGCTATGGTATATTCCATGCACACATCTAACACACCTACCCAGAATGCATGCTGTACATGTGCACGTATTGTTGCTGTTAAATGCACAGCATCACACTGGTGACCATGATGGGGAATTGGAAGGGTATGTCAGACACCTGCAAGATGTCCTGTCATTGCGGAATGTGTTCACAGGGAGAAACATAATGGTGGGAGACATAGCCTACAGTAGGGCCATGTGTGAAACATCACCCATATACAGTGAAACAACAGTTTATATACAAGTAGTACAATGGCGACTGTTACAGAGTTACACTATGGCATAACATATTACTGTGGTCCACATTATCAGCTGGGTCTAGGCTGTAACATGTGGTGTGCAGTGTATGGGACACTGCATACTGTCAAGCATCTGCAAAAAGGCTGAAGGTGGGGAGGCGGTGTCAGCATCACACACCAGTGCACTGCAGCAGGAATCCTAAGGATGCTAGGAATGGCTGTATCTGCACACAGTTAGGTTCAGGAACTTTGGCAGACATAATCCTACCCCCCACAGCAATAGAGACAGCAGTGTGTGAACACCAAGGGATGTGCACATGAGTAGACCTTGCAATCATGCAGATTTGAGGGACATGTGTAGGGCAGACTGAACATACACTGGCAAATGCAGATAACCCATGCTAGCATACCCCTGCCAGGAGTAGTGACTGCTGTAGTACACATAACAATAGGTGCAACAAGCTGTCATGGTAATGGTGTGCACATATATGCACACACTGAGTGTATGCATCATGGTCAGCATCCGCACACCTAACACATTCTGTAAACACTGCATGTGAATGTATAGGACATATATCACATATCGGGCTCATGTACTGTTAATATATGCAGTGATGTGGTCACATCGCAGATCGAGGAAGGGTACTTCATATCAATAAGGGTGTGTACACTTCCCATAGCCACGGTATGCTCTGACAGTTGTCAGTGTAATAGTATTGGATTGGTCATACATGGTCCGCTGATGTTGAGATCTGTAAACCAGACATCAGGCATTCGCAAATGACATCTGTCCACATATCATCCCAGGTATGTGTTGCTGAAAAACACAGGGGCTGTGAGCATTAGAGCTGACATAACTTACACAGTACTACACATTCAGCAATGGGCTGTACGCCTGTGAGCTTTGGTGCACAGTACATGGCAGGGTGCAGAACAGGTGCACAGCAATACTGTGTACATGGGTGCAGTAGTATCCAGGGGAAGGGGCATCCCCTACTAACACAGCACATGCATCACACACATGTATACTGTTGCTAGCATGGATTGACTATAGCTGCACTGCATGCTGTTGTGTACCAGATGGCATGCATGTTGACAGATGGCTAATAGGAGGACTGTGTGTACTATCATTGTGCAACCTCACTTGTATGTGTGTGTCTCAGTGGGTGGTTATTTTGTCTGCATGGTCACTCTGGTAAAGTGAAGGGAGGGTGATGCATGTAGGATGTGTGTGTGCATGTGTGTGTGTGTTTGTGTGGGTGTCCATATATGCACATGTGTGATTGTGGGGTTGTTCATACACCAGTACTTCCCTTTGGGATCATGCAGTACATGGACATGGACTGCAACATGGCACACCAAGAATACTTGTCATGTATGTAATCACAGGACAGCTGATAGTATGATAAAGTCTGCAGCACGGAACATGCATTGGGAGGGAAGGTAGACACCAGATATACCCTTAATATCACATTCAGCAGAGAGGTGACTGACAACCCACATATGCAGCACTACAGATGCATTGGGGAATTAGTAGACAACATCAGGGAGTGTAACCATATATTATAGTTGTCACATGATAGGTTGATTGAGCAGCATATCTAGCATGTACTGAGCAATACTTACACATGACACTCCAGTGTGTGATATTATGGAGTGAACATAGTAGCCCCTAACATATAGGGGCCACGCTCACAATGTCCGGACATACACAGGGTGAACACTGAATGACAGCAGGGAGGCCATGTAAAACTACTCCACTCAGGTCAGGCAGGTAATGGAGTAGCATGTCTTGTGTTGTGATCAGTTGTCTAGGCATTTAGAGGAATGATATGTTAATGAATGGTATTAATGAGTGTATGTTACCAAGTGTGATGCAGGATGGATTAGGCATGGGAATAAACATGGGACTGTCTGTAAAGTCCCGAACAGGTAGGTATTAAGGTGGTGTGTGTGTGTGTGTGTGTGTGTGTGTGTGTGTGTGTGTGTGTGTGTGTGTGTGTGTGTGTGTGTGTGTATACTGTTATGCAATGCTGTTCAGGTCTCAAAGTGCATTTCTTGTTTTCCCCCACAGGTGGTGAAGTGGCTCAGGGTACCTCCAGCATGCACTCTGATGTTGGTGTCCATACAGACACCGAACGTGATGATAGTACTGTTGAGGCACAGGTGGGGTTGTCAGGCACTGAAACAGCACCATCATTTGACATCCCCCTTTTAGCCACCCCAACCCCACACCCAGTTTCAGAGTATATACATACCCCATCACTAGTGGCCACAGTGGAGGGACAGCTGGCATTTGGTGGCAGTGCACAGGAGAGTGTGGTAACCATGCCTACTGTGTCTGGTCACAGCAGGCATAGCCAGATGTCTGGCAAGGTACCACATAGGTAGATGTCCCAGAGTGCTCATGGTAGGGCCACTGGTCATCATGCCCCTGGCAGACGCGACACAGTTTGTACCAGCAGACGCATGTTTCAGGCTGTCATGGCAGTGCAGGCACATATGGAATTTTACACCAGACAGGGAGTGAGGCTGCAGAGGGCTGCTCTCACACCTGCAAATGACAACTTCCGTGAAATGTCTGGTGCCATCAATGCTTATACCGAGCTCATGGATCGATGGTCTGGTGAGATGATGGCCCTCATCGACTGTGGTTTGTCTGTGCCTGAACATATGGTGGGATGCGGCGACAGCCGCGTGGATGTATGCCAGCAATGCCAACAGCTGGCAGTCAACGTGGATGTGCTGAGACACCAAGGGACTCCCGTAGTTGCAGTACCAGCCCCGGCACTTTAGGGGAGTGCTGTCCACACCTCACCACAGCAGGCTATGAGCACGTGATCCTGACAAGTCCCAGGAGGGACCTGGTTCCAGCAGACATTTGTCATCATCAGGGGAGAGTAGCACATCGAAGTACCCATGGAACCCCTGGCAGGCATAGTCCACGTGTCCATGGCCAGAGGCAGGGAACTGCTCACCCTGCCAGGTATGGTCTGCCGCTGTCCATAAACACCTGTGTAGGGCAGCCACATGGCAGAACTGCATGCATGCATACCCACACACTATATGAACACACCTTGGGCAACCCCATACCTACACACACCACTTCACCATGCCTAGTTCACCTAATTACACCCCTCACCCACACACATGGTGTCAAATGTATGGCCCACCCCTGGCCTCTAGCAAACCAACAACACACCTTGTGCATATGATGATACCTGTGCCACATACCTGTCATCCATAACATCGATGCAGGGACAGGTTAATATGGTTCTGATGCACACTGTGACTGTACTACAGTGTACCAAAGTACTGCAGTGTAACATGTTGTCAGGAGTAAAGTTTAATGCATACATGTCAGGTAGTGTAGCTGTCCAGCAATGATGCATTATAACTGTTAGTAACACTGATTAATTGTGGTCTCCATAATGTTATCCATTTGTGTTGTAGGTGTACATGTGTCAGCACGAGGATGGTCTGCAGTCATATTCCACAATGGGGTATGGCACTGTGGTAACACCATGGCTGTGACATATCTGGGTTACAGTTGAACACATGTCACAGGTTTGTCTAACTGTTATTGCCTGTGCCACATGAACAGGTGACCCACTAGGATGTGTATAATTTGTAACCTGATGTTGACCCATCTACATACATGCACAATCTTACTTGGCAACAGTGAGACTAGACCCCTACCTAGGTATTTAGTGCTACTGAAGTGTGTGGCTTTCATTGCACACACCACACAGTGTTTAGGGTGAGGTGTGTTCCAGGTTACATGTTAATTGCAGAACACCCCCAGACATGTGCAATATGCTAATGGGGGATGTAATGGGTGTATATGGACAATACATAGTGTGACATACCCTCATATACACATTGACAGACACATAACAGGTAGACACATGTCTGACAGACCTAGGCCTATCACTGCTAACTAACTTGACCGTGTGTCCAATGTGTTACAGGTATGCTGCACACAGCACATGCATAACTGGGCTGGATTGTGGTATCAGTTACCTGTATGGTTGATGGTGACAGTAGTAACCATAAAGTGGTACATGGGACATATACAGGGTGTACCTTGGTGTAATGACAGTGTACACAGCACCCACATCCCCCAGTGGATATTGTACTCCCTGAAACCCATGATGACACTCTGACATACCCACCATCACAGATTGGAAGTCCTCACTAACATGTGCTGTACAGATGGTAGTCTACAGTTACATTCCACATGTTGGATCATTATCCAGTAAGGGATATATACTGTGACACAGCTCACACACCAGGGATACAACAGGGGGGCCTCAGAGACCAGCTATGCCTGCAGGTGTGCCTGTTGTCAGTACTACATTTAGCACTCTACTCTTTCCAGGGAAAGCACTGTCAACAGTAGTACCACCATGATACACTACATGGCAGTGTGACAGTACGTACCTTGGGCTGCTACTCATGTATGTAAAACATTCACATGGATAACAGTGCTGTACAGGCCTCATATACTTCTGTGTCACGGACATGACACTCACACCCCTTGCTACTGTAATGACAGAGCATAGGTGCATGTATTGCACATGGCATTACATACACTTATTACAGATGTCATTACCTTGCTATGTTATCGGACTGGGTGGTGTGAACTGGTTACCAGGGCTAAGCTATGCATAACAAGTATCAACATTGCTCCAATATAACAGCTAAGCTGATTTGCGCACTGGTAAGCAAAGCCTACACTGTGTAAACGCCAGTACATTCTCCCGTAGCTTAGCACTGCTTAGCTTCGCACAAACCCATGCAAACAGGCTTAAAGCTGCTTAAAACTGCATTAAGCACTCTGTATCTGACATCCTGTGTTCTGCTCAGCAACAAAATGAACAGCTCTTGCAGGTCTTGAGTCCAGGACCCTGTACACTATAGTCACAACACAACCACTGTGAGGGCAGCTGTTGTTTTCCAATATATCTGTCAATAAACATATTGATTAGTATTGAGAAATTGCCTTTACATCCACAATTGTGTAGTACTTGTTATTAATATGACTGTTGCATCATATATGTTGTTTTATCATAATGTACACACATCAGATACATATGGTGAGACACATCTGGGAGGGTATACACAACCGTGATGTTTACACATGACAGGAATATGGATATATACATATACATATGTTGATATATGTCTACATGTACATACACATGTATATTCATACATACGTCTGTATACACATCAGTATAGTGCTTCATATATATGGCCATGTGTACATCTCTCTGTATATACATATATATATATATATATATATATATATATATATATATATATATATATATATATATATATATATATGCATATATATATATATATATATATATGTATATATATATATATATATATATATATATATATATATATATATATATATATATATATATATATATATATATATATATATATATATATATGTGCACTTCCCATGTGTACAGATATACCTATTAATGTTGATATATATGTAGAAATCTATAACTATATATGCATTCATATCTATCCTGATATACCTATTACTGTCAATATATATGTAGATATCCATAAGTATATGTGCAAATGTATCTCTGTCTGTATACGTGTAGACATATATTGCTGTGTATATGTATATATTTGAGTGTCTATAGGTATATATATATATATATATATATATATATATATATATATATATATATGTACATATACATATCCATCTATGTATGTCGATATGTATATGTGTATATATCTATATAGATATATGGATAATTATATATACATATATGTTCACCGGGTCTGCTATTGCAGATCAAAATTACAGTATTTCGAAATACGATAGTAGTGTCCCACTAACGTGAAAGTGCACTTCAATTAAAGTGCACTTTCGCAAAAGTCACTAAGTTGAATGGGATATTTCCTGCACTGTGGTGTGGTAGTGACAGACCTTAGGGTTAGGACTTGGGTTAAGGATAATGGATAGATAGTAGGGCTATCCACTATCCTTAACCCAAGCCCTAACCCTAAGGTCCTTGACTACCACCAAACAAAAACAAAAAGAGCCAGCATACAGTGACCTGAAACAATTTTATTGGTTTAATAACCATAAAAAACAACAAGGGACTCAGACCGGTTTCGGCCAGATTAAATCATAGCCTTCATCAGTGTAAAGAATAAACATCAATTGTTGAACCTTAAGTATACCCATCTGTAATCTCATTGGTTGTGTCTAAAAATATTCATTCAGACCAGGTGGAAATAATCCACCCAGTTTCACAATCCATTTTTTCTCTTTGGTGTTTAAGATAGAATGCCACCCTGTCTTATTCGATCTATTACCTTGTATAATGTCAATAATCATAAAAGAGAACTTAGCAGATTTATGAACCAAGTGATGTTTATAAAGTGCATTGTTAGCCTTCTTATTTTTGATGTTACTAATGTGCTCATAAATTCTGATTCTAAATGATCGAGAAGTTTGGCCAACATAAAATGAGCCACACTGACATGTGGCCAAATACACCACCCAGTCACTACTACAATTGGCAAAGAAATTGAGGTCATAAACCATTGCACAATTTCTGCTTGAAAACTGCTTGGACTTGTTTACCTTGTCACAGTTGGTGCAATGGCTACATGGAAAACAACCAATAAGTGGATCACCTGTCAATGTGTTCTGCAGAAATTGTGGGTGTCGATCCATAGTGCCATGTTTGTAATGGTTAAAACAAGAGCCAAGGTTTCTCCCTTTACGGAAAGAGAATAAACATCTCTCAGGTAACATATTTGCTACTTCATGATCACATTGCAAAATGTTCCAATGCCTGTGTACACTTTGTATTAACTGGTTAATATTCCTGGCATATGTAGTGGTAAACCTAAGGGGTACAGAATTTGTACTAGTATGGTCCCTATAGTTCAATAGATTTTGCCTATCTAAGGAATTGACCAAATTGCTAGCTCTTAAAACATGACCCATGCAATAGCCCCTAGATCTAAACCTGTTGATAAGATCCTTCCGCTGTAGTTGAAATGAAGAATCATTGGAACAGATACGCTTTATCCGAATGAATTGTGATTTGGGGATATTGCCTGCAACATGAGGCGGGTGGAAACTCGAAGCATGAAGGATGGTGTTGTACTCAGGATGCTTCCTGAATACTTCTGTACCTAATGTATGATCGGGTAATCTAGTAATTGAAACATCTAGAAAAGTGATAGTGTTCATATCATAGCGAACAGTAAACTGTAAGCCCCAAATATTATTATTTAAATAAGATATGAAATCATGTAAGCCTTGTATATCACCTTTCCACACCATCCAACAATCGTCCAAGTAATGTCTCCATATATCAATGTGTTCCAAGAAAGAATTGTTATGGCAATCATAAATAATATGTTTTTCAACATAAGCCATAAATAAATCCGCATAAATAGGAGCAAACGAAACTCCCATAGCGGTACCCTTCATTTGCCAATAACAATTATTCTGGTAAAAGAAGACGTTACTGGTGAGGACAAATTTGGCTAGTTCAACCAAAAAAGAATTAAAATTCGGTTGATATAAATTAGCCTTGTCCAATCAAAAGGACAGAGATTCCAAACCCGCCTCATGTGGAATGTTAGTATATAAAGAACTAACATCAAGAGTACACAATAACCAATCTGGCTCCAACTGGCTATCTGAAATAATTTGCAAAAAATTGGTAGTATCATGTAAATGTGAACGTATCAGACTAAGTAACGGCTTCAGATGTTTGGTGAGATATAACGACAAAGGTTCCATGATATACCCTCTCCCTGAAACTATAGGTCTACCAGGTGGATTGATGGGGTCCTTGTGGACTTTGGGTAAAAAATAAATATATTGGGTTACTGAATCCTGAACCATAAACTGTTGTACAGTATCATTGGTAATGATAGCTTCACCCCTAGCCCACAACAGGAAATCCTCAATTTGTTTTTTGAACCTAAACGTTGGATTAATAGCCATGGGGGGTAGTATCTCTGATCCGACAATTGTCTATTGGCCTCTTTGTCATAATCACACCAGTTGAGGATAACAACAGCCCCACCTTTATCAGCAGAAATAATAACAATATTTTTTGTTATTCTGTAGTTCCAAAATAGCTTCCTTTTCAACCAAAGAAATATTGTTAGACTTGAAATGTATATCAGATCTAGAAAAATGAAGATCTTTGAGAATACTGTTTTGAAACTGATGTACCAATGGATGCATAGGTGGGTTAAAGGAAGATTTATGATATACAAATTTGTCACAACTGTAGTTTCCAGTATCACCAAAAAACAATTTTAGATTAAGATTTCGACAAAATGATACCACATACTGAGCCAATACATCCTCAGAAACCATGAAACCAGGTACAAAAGAAAGTCCTTTATTCAATACCGACACTTGAATGGGTGATAGAACAAAGTCAGACAGATTTAAAACATTGTTGTTAACATTGATATTTATTTCTGCATGACCATTTTCAAAAGACTGTATATTGTTTATACTTCCTGTGTTTCCTCCCCCCACGTTGATATCTGGGCCTAAAGGGGTTGGGCCAGATGTCCTTTTGGGGGACGGTGAGCCTGATACTGACTGTACTTCACTGTCAGTACATGATGAGATGTCCTCAGTTGAAGAGCCAGAGATTAGGCTCGATTTTGCATGGGTCATATTTTAAGAGCTAGCAATTTGGTCAATTCCTCAGATAGGCAAAATCTATTGAACTATAGGGACCATACTAGTACAAATTCTGTACCCCTTAGATTTACCACTACATATGCCAGGAATACTGACCAGTTAATACAAAGTGCACACAGGCATTGGAACATGTTGCAATGTGATCATGAAGTAGCAAATATGTTACCTGAGAGATGTTTATTCTCTTTCCGTAAAGGGAGAAACCTTGGCTCTTGTTTTAACCATTACAAACATGGTACTATGGATCGACACCCACAATTTCTGCAGACCACATTGACAGGTGATCCACTTATTGGTTGTTTTCCATGTGGCCATTGCACCAACTGTGACAAGGAAAACAAGTCCAAGCAGTTTTCAAGCAGAAATTGTGCAACGGTTTATGACCTCAATTTCTTTGCCAATTGTAGTAGTGACTGGGTGGTGTATTTGGCCACATGTCAGTGTGGCTCATTGTATGTTGGCCAAACTTCTCGATCATTTAGAATCAGAATTTATGAGCACATTAGTAACATCAAAAATAAGAAGGCTAACAATGCACTTTATAAACATCACTTGGTTCATAAATCTGCTAAGTTCTCTTTTATGATTATTGACATTATACAAGGTAATAGATCGAATAAGACAGGGTGGCATTCTATCTTAAACACCAAAGAGAAAAAATGGATTGTGAAACTGGGTGGATTATTTCCACCTGGTCTGAATGAATATTTTTAGACACAACCAATGAGATTACAGATGGGTATACTTAAGGTTCAACAATTGATGTTTTTTCTTTACACTGATGAAGGCTATGATTTAATCTGACCGAAACCGGTCTGAGTCTTTTGTTGTTTTTTATGGTTTTCAACCAATAAAATTGTTTCAGGTCACTGTATGCCAGCTCTTTTTGTTTTTGTTTGATCAAGTTTCTGTTTTGAGCCGTGCATTTGCCCACCGTGTAGGAGTTTATTTTTTGATGTTACCCTTAACTACCGCACCACAGAACAGGAAATAGGTCCATAACTACTGCTCAGTGGAGGAAATACAATTTCCTGCACTGTGGTGTGGTAGTCACGGACCTTAGGGTTAGGGCTTGGGTTAAGGATAGTGGATAGCCCTAATAGATATCCACTATCCATTACCCAAGCCCTAACCCTTCGTTCATTCTAGTGACATTCGCGAAAGTGCACTTTCGTTGAAGTGTAATTTCACATTAGTGGGACACTGCTCTCGTATTTCGAAATAGTGCAATTGCAATCTACGGTAGTAGACCTATGTCCACCATATGTCCAGAATGGTTTACCTTTGAAAGGTTGAAAATCAACCTGCCGAACAGCCCTTTGTGCGAACCGAAATGACAAAAAACATCATTCCGAACGGCACTGAAGTTCGAAACTCAGCAAATCGAAAAGCAAATTCACTGAGTTTCGAACTCAGATATCAAAAGCACACTGTAATGCAGGGGGAACTCCCCCCTGCACACCACACAGCCCCCCTACTTTAATATTCTAACTCCGAGGATGCACTACAGTGGAGAAGGGATCCAGTTCCCAATCTCTGCTGTAGTGCTCTCGGCATCCACAATGCTGAATCTGCGATGAGTGAATGTCAATGTGCATTCGCTCATTGCACTTTCGATGCATTTGTATTCCGTTAACTGTGATCTTAAAAACATCCTTTCGTGCAACTGTCTTTCGACAAGTTGCATTTCAACATATCAAAGGTAAACTGTCCAGAACATGGAGCAGAGTCCTACCCCAGCCCCAATAGTCCCAACCTCTTAGTGCAAGGGGATGTCAGGTATGTATTGCAGGTATATATGTAGACTATTGCTACTGTGATATGGGTTGTCTTCACAGAAATGTTGTGTGTGGGAGGTCACATCTGCTTTTAACATGTGCGCCATTGGCCACAGACAGACACCCTAAGGACATCATAGCACAGTAATGATCCTGTGGACTACAGCAGAGATATAGCCAATAAATGTGGACAGTCTGACACCCCTGTCACTCCAGAGGTGTACACAGAACTCCTTAGTGCAAGGCCTGTGGACCAAGCCTGACAATGTGGATGTTAACAGCTATGTGGATGGGTATATGATATAAATACTGGAATACATTTGCCCCATAGGTTATGCATTCACACACTCCTGTCTGTCCTGACACATAATAACTGCTGCTACAGTGGTCACATGGCCACATACTAACCACTAGTTAGTGACATACATCTGTACAGCATCCCACTGCTTTGTCAGAAATACATGACAGTTATGGTGGCCCGGCGGCAGTACATCTGGCAAATATCTGGACATAACATCACACTGGGTGAGTATACTAAGCTGCTAGGCATGTAACAAAGTACTGTGCAGGCTACAGGCAGACTGCCACAACACTGGCCTACATTTCTTATGGGGAGAATACACATGTACCTGCAAATATAGCAGGCTCTATAGGCATGTTACAGCACGGAGTAACAGACACCTGTGTGAAAGTGCATAACCACAACCAATGTGAATACAGCCACAGCCACATATGGTAAGCTAGCTTAATATTACAGTATATGGACTGTCTGATCAACACCATCCTCATATGTGTCACTCACACACTAACCCTACATATACTGGGCCACTACACAGTGTGGTCCAATGCCTGTCTGTGGTATGGGATATGTGTGTCTTTGGCCCTACAAACATGTAAGCCGAAAGGGTAACACACTGGAGCAGCATGTAACATCAGATAGAACAGGACCAAGAACAATGACATCTACCACAGTCTGTAGACAGGCCAAGGTACATATTAGCAATACACACACTGTCGACAATCACCATACGTACACAGACCTCAGTACTGTACATACAACCACAGAATGCCCAGGTTGCATCCTCAAATATAACCCCTACTATAGATAACATGTGTAGCAGTCTGATATCTCACTGGCTTGTTATCAGATATGATGTCAATAAATAATAGTGTACAGAACATATGCACCTCTTACTGCATGACATATGTACAAAGGTTGACAGAGTTGTGGCTGGAGGCACAAACACAGGGCCAATATTGACATGTTGCTGTGATAACCTCATACATTTACTGTTGTAACAGGGTTTGTTGTGAAATATGTCCTATGAGGGATATGAAGTCAGTAACTCTCATGGCTGTCACCATGTACTGACTGCAATCCTCACACTATGCTTCTGCAGTTCTCAGATAGGTGCTCTGTCAGTAACACAAGAAACAAAAGGCACCACACACACTGCCCAGTCTGCAGATGACCCTACAGATGGGGGTTTCCTCAAAAACATAGCACTGTCATGACAGATATTAAAACATGCAGACCAGCCATATCCACACACAAAGAAAAAATAATAAACTGCACCAAATCTTCCATGAACCAACAACGTTTATTGCATAAAACAAAAGAAAAAAATGTAAGCGCTTTTGAGATTATCAATATCCCTTCATCAGACAAATAATATGCAGTAAAAAACAGTTTAAATATCATGTGAGGCTAATCAACTGATATTACATCACTCAAAGTTAATCAGACACTTAAGCATTTAAAAGTATATACAGAAATATAAATATATAAATAGCTACTATAAGTAATAACAATTGAAAACATAACTTAAGTGACTCCTATCACTGAAACGGTATAAAGGAATACACAATTAAAGCTAATAAGCATTAGAAAAAGTTATATATATCTCCTAATGCTTAAGGCGACATGCCTTTAAAAAGGTTTCAAAGACGTCGTCCCATTCAGTCCTGGAGGTCTCTCAGCATTAAGTAAAAGAATCCATTCCTGCTCTACACTTTCAGTCTGAGTCTCAATATCTCCCCCTTGTATGTTTGAGTATGCAACTTGGATGACTAAAAATTTAAATATGTGTGTGTGATCTGTCTGTCTCACATGGTTAGCTAGGGCACTTGTTCTTTTTGTTATTGTTAATATCTCTCCTATACATTGCCTGCTATACAGACACACACAGTCACAATGGCTAGGATTAGAACTCCTGCCAAGCTAGCTTATCACACTACAGCATTACACAGTTATAGGATGCACCACAAAGAATACTGGGTTATTTCTTTTCCAAAGGTGTATTTCAAAGTGGATGACATCAGCAGGCATGTCATAGCAGGGCTATTGGGAGGGCAGTGTGTGTGCATGGGCCATAACCCATTCATCTAGAGGTAGACACACCACACTCAGGCATACGCAGGTTTATATTCTGCAGGTATGTGTATACAACTGCTAGATGACTACTGCCTTGTACAGTCATGTTGTACAGTTAGCACTTGCACCATAGAGTCTGTAATGCTGATGGATACCAGTGACTAATTTCTACAGTGAGTGACATTTACACATCATGTGGTTGTAGCCATTTGGCTGTGTGCTGGGTGGGACAGGCCTCATGATGGAAGGCTCTTTGTCACTGTCTCTCTCTTCCACACATCTATGTATGTCTACTTTTGGCATATTATAGTGTATTGTCCTTGGATATATGTCTGTATTCCTATCCAATGTGTGTGTGCAAAGCATGACTGGTGCATACTGAGGAGTGTATGCACTAAAATATATGTATGGTCCACTGTTGTTGGCAGACATGGGCTTCATTTGTTTAAGTGTGTGAGCATGCCCAGTATGACCTTTCAATATGTTGTTGTCTGACATTGCCTTAATTTCTCTAAGTGTTTGAGCATGCCCAGTCTGTATTGAATCCATTTCAGGTAGTTTGTACTCCAGTTCAGACCTTTGTGTTCTACACCTACAGGTAGCAAACTGTTTCTGCAGGATATCTGTAGATCAGTTGGCAATATGGGGTCAAAATGTGCAAGGGATAGTGTGTACTGTAGGTGATTGTGTCTGTGCTGCTTCTGCTACATAGTATTGGTATTAGCAGAGATATTCAGACATGTGTACTGTTATACACTGTGAAGTTTTATGTCCTCTAGTACTGTCAGGTGGACATTCTTGCTCACAGTGATGTCCTGAGGAACATAGGGTGAATGCAGCTGTGTCCAGTATTGTGGGCAAATGCCAATATATTCATGGAAAGTTATGCCATTCTGGAGGGTGAGCTGCAGACACTTGCTGCTGGGTCTGTGTATCTAGTTCAGCACCTTGGTACAATGCTGGCAGAGGATCCCATACTTGTACATCCATCGACATGACAATAAGGCCTTATCTTGCTGTGATGATACCTCACAGCTGTACAGGTTAACAGAGGTTACCCAGAGGCAGGGGTCATAAGTCAGGACATTACCCCTATTGTGGTGTACAGGCAGGCTTGTAGCCACCCATTTTTGTGCTTGCAGTCAGGGATAGTATGTGCACATGGCTGTGTGTCGGACCTTGCACATTTCATGCTGCCCATGCTCCCACTCCCCTCTATTATTCTATCCTCTTCCATACATTATGCATACATTCTCTGATACTTTCCCTAAAGTTATCACCTCATCACAGCTGTGTTTTGATGTTGGTCCACAGTTCATGCAGTGGTGGAACATGGTGGACATGTTACTGTGGTTTGTCCACATGGTGTTGCATATGGCTTATGTGGAGTGTGTTATGTTGCTATTTGGGTGTCCATGACATAACATACATTGGCAGTATGGGTGAGACACAGGCCTTTGGCAGAGGCCAGTAGGCCATTTTTTGGTGGTGCAGACCAGCTGTAGCAGGCCATTGCATTCTATCAGACCTAAAGTCCCAGACCGCCATACAGTGTATTCTCCTGGTGTGAAAGGGTAGGTCTGCTAGGTGTTCATGACAATACTTTCTATCAGTATTTATCAGGTGGTGTGGATGCTGGCAGGGTGCTACTTACAGCTAGTGACACACCTGCATGGGACACCTGCACTGCATGCTGCATTCTTTCGCTATTGCCATACACAGGTGGGCATCACATTTTGCCCATTCCCAATAGCAGGGATAAGAACAGAGAGGTACCTGTGGGTAGTGGTTGGGTGAGCTGGGTGTATGTGTGCTATGGACACTAGTTGCATCTGACTCACAGATATACATGGGGCATTCCAGTTATGCTGGCTTGTGCAGGGACATCAGCTGTTTCCCAATACATCAGTCTTATCACCTTTGTGATCGGCAAGTGTTTGGCCAGATGACATTGGTATTCCTTACTACAAGCTCAGATAATGTGATGCATACCTGTATGTACAATTCCAAGGGTGTGTCCATTTCATGGTTACACATTATAGACTGCATGTCTGGGGTACTTTTCCCTGTGTACTGCTTGTATATCTAGCCCAACAGTCATGCCATGTCCATCTTTCAGATGTTGACACGTATTACCACCATACATTTACAATGGATTACTGCTAGCATGTGTTATACTGGGGGGAATTGTCTTTGGCACTGCAGTTGTGATGACTTGGCCCTGTCATCAGCAGTAGTGGGCAATGGCCACCAGGTCAAACCTCAACATGCATACATACTGACCACTCTCACACAGTATGAAGCGCACAGCAACCTAACACACTCATACCTGCATATTGTACAAATGCTACAATCTATCCTGCTACCTTGGCCACCTCTGGTCATCTGTGCTCCACTGGTATTATATCTACACATACATGTTACTACATGTCTACTTCAGATTTGGGGGGGCACACCTGACTGTTACTACATTTCTACATAGGATTGGGGGCACACCTGACTGTTACAATGTGTGTACATTGGATTGGGGGGCACAACAAACCATTACTACATTTCTATATAGGATTGGGGGGCACTCCTCACTGTTTCTACATGTCTACACAGGATTGGGGGTGCACACTTGACTGGTTCTGCATTTCTACAATGGATTGGGGGGGCACACCTGACACTTGTACACATTTGCTATGACTGTACTGGTATGTCAGGTACTCCATTTCATTCTGTTTTCTAACCTATCATGCTGACTAAAGGCATGTCAGTGTACTACAGGTCTTAAGTTTGATTGACCTGCATATTAGTTTCTGACTTCCTTCCCCTCAGAACTAACATCCCACTGCCTGACCTGATGTAGTCTGTCTGTGCAGGCCTGGGGGGGGGGGGTTACCAATAGGCATCATTCAGAGGCCTTAGCACAACCTTTGTTTGCATTTGTCTACACCTGCCCTGCTGGCTGAGACTGTTGTTGGGTATGTGAATCCCCCTGATTGGCATGTGTGTGTCATATGGACACACATGTTGCCCAGCACATTTTCTGCAGTGGGCTTTGTCACCATGTGTAGTACTGGCTACTATATTGACACTAGTATTTGTTACAAATCTCATGCTGCCACTCTAGGTGTCTACTATCTGCTGGCATCCCACTCAGCCACCCGATTCCCTTGCATGCTCACATCCATACCATAGATACAGGTAACAACACATACTACTCCATTCGGCAATTGGTAGGTTGATTGACTTACCTTGTGGGTGTGCCAGTATAGCAGATGATGCTGGAGGGCTGCCTATGTTGGATGCACATAGTACACTTTCTATACATGGTTGAGCACAGGTAGTGTCATGTTTGGCATCACTTTTTCTGTATGTGTGAGTCAGAGAGAGGTGTCATTCTCTGGGTCCCTCCTGTGTCAGTGTATGTGTTATGAGTTGCCTCTTTGCCAAGGCCTGGGCATACCGGGCATGTCTCCTTCTGCCTACTGGGGCAGGCTCAGGTTTTTCTCCACTGAGTCACTCTGTGGCTGTGGAAGCCTTGGCAATGGTGGGGGGCTGTGTGGCCCTGCCCCATGCTGTTCCTGGTGCAGCTGTTTCTGCAGGATCATATTGTGTAACATGGCACATGTGATGAAAATTTGAGTACATGTAGCTGGGGAGTACTGCAAGGCTCCACCGGATGTGTCCAGGCACCGGAACCGTGACTTGAGCATCCCAAACACACTATGTATTACAACTCCGGTCTGTGCATGTGCCTCATTATGGAGTTCTTGTTCGGGTATGTGTGCATTTATTATGAGTGTCATCAGCCACAGCTCCAGAGCATAATTAGCATCACCCACTAGGTGACCATTAGAGATGTCCCAACTGGCAAATCTCTCATACAGCTGCATCAGATGCCAGACGTGAGAATCGTGATAACTTCCATGGCAGCCAGCACACACATTCTTTATTATCCCTTGGGCATCGCACATGACCTGGCAGTTGATGGTGGGGAAGCCCTTGTGGTTGATGTAGACCCTACCCCACTCATCAGGTGGTGCTTTGATGCATATGTGCATGCAGGCTATAGCACCCACTACCTCAGGGTATTCTGCTATTTGGTGAAAGAGATGCATATTGCTGGCCAATGCCTCACAGGTGTTGGGGAATTATATATGTGCTCACTGGCATGTGCTGACATGGCATCCAGGAACTGTTGGAGTACCCTGGATGCTGATGCCTGTGAGATCCCCATGATATCACCAGTTGGCTTTTGGAAGTGACCCGTAGCTAGTATTCTTAGGCCTACATATACCTTGGTATCTACTGGGATGGGTTCCCCTCTATTATTTCTGTGTGTGAGGTGTGGCCGGCACAGCTCAACAATTTGCTGTAGAAGGTCCCTGTCCTCCCTATAGTGCTCCACTATCTACAGCTCATATATCCCCTGGTAGGTTACCCTCGGTCTGTGCACCCTTCTCTCTCTCCTCACTGTGAGTTGGTCGACAGCATTCTTATCCTCACCACCCTCAGCCTCTTCCACATGTTGTTGTAAGATAACTATTGCAGCCCCTATCATTTTGTTGCTTTTGTTTGTTGAAAATTCCCCACTTGTATACACTGGTGGTGTAGAGTATGTGGGAAAAACCAGAGGGAAAGGTGCTTGCATAGTTTATAGTAGAGTTCTGGGCTGGATCTGGCTGCTGTCTGTGTAATTGGCTGATTCTGATACATTTCACCTGTCAGCTATGCTAGTTCTCCTTGATTACCTTCCTACTGCTGTTTTCTCTTCCCATTGTCTTCCTGTTTAAGCCTGGGGGTGCTCCGCACAAGCACAGTGCTCAAATGTGCACAGAGCTGCTATTTCCTGGTTTACTTTTTTTTCCCTTTTAAAACCTGGTGTGTGGCACACACACCTGCTTAGGCAATGTAAAGAGTGCTTGGCAGCCTCAGACATACCCTTTTGCTTTGCTCTGCTAAGCTAAGGGCAAACCCAAGCCACAGGGCTCCAGTCCACTTACAGTATGCCTGACATGCACCTCTATGATGTCAGTTAACTCCTAGGCTTGCACCAAGCTATTCCTGTTCTTACACTGTTGGGTGCTGACTAGCATGTAGGGGAAATCTGGGATTCAGTATTGTTCTCCTCATTTGCATAGGATTGCCTGCTGATGCATAGTTACAGGACCCACACAAAGCCTCTCCCCTTACTAACCACTATTCCCTGGCCATGTTGTCTTCTGCCTGCCATTGAGTATAATGGCAAAATAGTGATTTTGGTTGGAATGCTTATTTTAGGCTTTTATTTTTTGCCCGATCCTATTTGCGCGCCACTGCCCTACACTTAAACAGCTGAGATAGGTTAAAAACAAATAAAAGTTGATTTTTTTATTTTTGCAACTGTTTTCCATGCCACTGGCCATATATTTGGCCATTGGCATGCTTTCAACTTAATATCCACCCTTTATTTGGAGCTGTTGTAGCTCCAATTTGTAGTTTGCAGAAATGTACTTGGTTACTGGCTGAGTACATTTCTGCAGATTACTCTAGTCCTGCACGGCCGGCTTCCACCTTCCTGGATCACAAATTCACCTCATTTGTATGGATTTTACCTGCAAATGGGTAATTTGCATACAGGGGCTGAGTCCATGCAGGACTAGCGCAGGAGCACTCGTGCACGTCCCTACAGCTTATTCCTGGATTGCACAGCAGACATATTGCCTGCTGAAGCTCCTGCACTAGTCCTGCACACCGTGCAGAGCTTGCTGAATCCGAGGGTTTGTTTCTTAATGTGTTTTCTGTATAATCTGACACAAGATACATATTAATATAAACTGTTTTAAAAATAGAGGGAATTGTTAGAGTGTGTTCAATAGTGAAGAAAAAATTAAATTAATTCTGCTGTAAATATGCTGAAAGATAAAGCATAGAATAAAATGTTTGCTTGAATATATGTATAGAGTTTAGTAATGTAAAATGGGCATCCATACTATATGTATAACAGACAGGCTTCTTCACAGCATCAGCAAAAAAGCCTAAAAAGTAATTCTGGAAAGCAAGTATTACATGCTTTTCTAGTGTTTGCAGAATGGTTTATAAACTCATCAATATGTGATCTTTTGCAAAGCTATTTCCTCAGAAAACATGTTCCTACACAGTATCAGTTCCTCAAAAATATGTTTTCTCAATATCAGCAGCAGAAGAGTTTGCACAGATGTTTCCTTTCAGACTTCTGTTAATGAACATCTTTTTATCAAATCATCAGGAAAAACAATTCTGATTGCGTGCATTTTCACATCAGCAGAAATGGTTTCACAGAAGGACAATACTGCTTTATAACAAAACATTTCGTTAAACAAGTCTGGAAAGTAAAATAGCAGCAGAAAAAGAAAAAAACAGGATCTTAAGTTCATGAGAATAACAGTATATAAGACTTTATACTAAACTTTCCCCAGGATTCAGCAAGTTCTGCACAGCATGCAGGAATAGTGCAAGAGTTGCTGGAGGCATTAATGCCGACGAGAAATCCAGGAACAAGCTCCTGGGATGTGCACGAGCGCTCTTGCACTATTCCTGTACAGACACAGCTACTGTATGCTAATTACCCCATTTGCAGGTGAAATCCATGCAAATTAAGTGAATTAGCAATCCAGGAAGCTGGCAGCCATCCGTGCAGGAGTACTGTAACCTGCAGAAATGTATTTGGCTAGTAACCAAGTACATTTCTGCAAACTACAAAATGGAGCCATTACAGCTTCAAATAAAGGGTGCATATAATGTGGAAGGCATGCCAATGGACAAATATATGGCCATTGGCATAGAAAATAGTTTCAAAATAACAAAAAATAACTTTCATTTTTTTTGTCTGATTTCAGCCGTTTAAGGATAGGGCAGTGGCGCGCAAATTTGTTCGGCCCGAAAATAAAACTAAAACCTTGAAAAAAGCTTTTTAGGCAAAACCACAATTTTGCCATTATAGTCAATGGCAGGCAGAAGACAACAAGGCCACTGACCAGTGGTTGCTAAGAGGGAAGGTTCAGTTTCAGACTTGTAACTAGGCATTAGCAGCCAATTCTATGCAAATGAGGGAAATGATACTGAATCACAGATTTCCCCTCATTGCTAGCCAGCACCCAACTGTGTAGGTGCAGGAAAACCATTGTGCAAGCCTAAGAGTTAGCTAACATCACAGAGGTGTGTGTCAGGCATACTGTAAGCTTATTGGAGCTCTGTGGCTTGGGTTTGCCCTAAGCTTAGCAGAGCTAAGGAAGAGGGTGTGTCCGAAGCTGCCTAGCAGTCTTTACATTGCATAAACAGGTGTGTGTGATGTGCACCGGGTTTTAACAAAAGAAATTAATTCAGGAAATAGCAGCTCCATTCACATCTGAGCACTGGGTTTGTGTGGCGTGCCTCGGGGCTTAGACAGGAAGGCAATGGGAAGGGAAAACAGCAGTAGGAAGTTAATCAACGAGAACTAAAATAGCTGGCAGATGAAATGTATCAGAATCAGCCAATTACACAGGCAGCAGCCCAGCCCAGAACAACACACTACTATAAACTATACAAACACCTTTCCCTCTGTTTTTTCCCACAAACTCAACACCAGCGGTGTACACAAACGGGGAAATTTTACCTAACAAAAGCAACAAAATGATAGGGGCTGCTTTTGCTCTCATAAACCATGTGGAAGAAGCTGAGGATGAGAATGCTGATGACCAACCCACAGTGAGGAAAAGGAGAAGAGTGTACAGACCCAGGGTAACCTACCAGGGGCTACATGAGCTGGAGATAGTGGAGCACTATATGGTGGACAGGTGTCTCCTTCAGAAAATTGTTGAGCTGTGCCGGCCATGCCTCACACACAGAACCAACAGAGGGGAGCCCATCCCAGTGGATATCACGGTATGTGTAAGCTTAAGAATACTAGCCACAGGTACCTTTCAAAGGCCAGCTGGGGATATCATGGGGATCTCACAGGAATCAGCATCCAGGGTACTCCACCAGTTCCTGGATGCCATGTCAGCACATGCTGGTGAGCACATACATTTTCTTAACACCCGTGAGGCATTGACCAGCAATATGTGTCTCTTCCACCAAATAGCAGAATACTCTGAGGTAGTGTTGTGCTATAGACTGCACACACATACACATCAAAGTAACACCCAGAGAGCAGGGTAGATTCTGCATAAACCGCAAGGGTTTCCCCTCCATCAACTGTCAGGTCATGTGCGATACCCGGGGCATTATAACTAATGTGTGTGCTTGCGGCCCTGGAAGATATCACGACTCCCACATCTGGCATATAATGCAGCAGTATTAGAAATTTGCCAGTTGGGACATTCCACATGGCCACTTAGTGGGGGGATGCTGGTTATGCACTGGAGCTGTGGTTGATGACACCCATCAGAAATGCACACGCACCTAAACAAGAACTCCATAATGAGGCACACACACATACCAGAATCATAATAGAGCATGTGTTTGGGATGCTCAAGTCACAGTTCTGGTGCCTGGACATATCAGGTGGAGCCTTGCAGTACTCACCAGCTACATGTACCCAAATTGTCATTGTATGTGCCATGCTACACAATATGATCCTGTGGAAACAGCAGCAGCAGGAACAGCATGGGGCAGGGCCACACAGCCCCCCACCATTGCCAAGGCCAGCACAGGCACAGACTAACTCAGAGGAGGAACAACCTGAGCCTTCCCCAGTAGGCAGAAGAAGGCATGCCCAGTATGCCCAGGCCTTGGCAAAGAGGTAATCCATAGCACATACATTGACACAGTAGGAACCCATGGAATGACACCTCACTCTGACTCGCACATACAGTAAAAGGGATGCCAAACATGACACTACCTGGGTTTAACCATGTATAGGGAGTGTACTATGTGCATCCAACACAGTCAGCCCTCCAGCACTCTCCTCAATACTGGCACAGCCACAAGGTACGTCATGCTCACTATCAATTGCTGAATGTAGTAGTATGTTCTGCTACTTGTAACTATGGTATGGATGTGAGCATGTTAGGGAATTGGGTGGCTGAATGGGATGGCAGCAGATAGTAGACACCTGTACCGGCAGCATGAAATCCTTAACAAATAATGGTGTCAACATAGTAGGCAGCACTAGACAAGGTGACAAAACCCACTGCAGGAAATTTGGTGGGCCAAATGTGTGCCCATAGGACACACACATGCATGTCAGAGAGGCTCACATGCCCAACAACAGTCTCAGCCAGCAGAACAGGTGTAGACAAACACAAAGAAAGGCTGTGACAAGGCCTCTAATTGATGTCTATGGAGAAAAGCCACCCTCCAGACCTACACCAACAGACTACAACAATTCAGGCAGTGGGATGTTAGTTCTGAAGAGTAAGAAGTCTGAAACTGAAATGTAGGTCAATAAAACCTCAGAACTGTAGTACACTCATATGCCTCTAGTCTGCATGATAGGTCAGAATACAGAATGAAATGGAGTACCTGAAATACCAGTGCAGTCATAGCAAATGTTTACAGTTTTCAGGTGTGCCCCACCCCCCACAATCCTATGCAGAAATGCAGTAGCATGTACATGTAGATATAATAACAGTGGAGCACAGATTACCTGAGCTGGTCAAAGTAGCAGGATAGATTGTAGCATGTGTACAACATGCAGGGCTCTTTGTGTTAGGTTGTTGTGTGTTGTATATTGTGTGAAAGTGGTCAGCATGTACGCATGGAGGGTTGTGTCCTGGTGGCCAGTGGCCAGTACTGTTGATGACAGGGCCAAGTTCTCACAACTGCAGTGCCAAACACAATGCATCCCAGCAAGACACAATCCAACAGTAATCCATACTAATTGTTCAGAGGTAATATCTGTCACCATCTGAAAGATGAACATGTCATGAATGTGGGCACAGACATACAAACAGTACACAGATGGAAGTACCCTAGACAGAGAGTGTATAAAATGTTACTGTCAAATGGACACACCTTTGGAATTGTACATACAGGTTAGCAGCACATTAGTTGGCTGTGTATTATGGAATACTGATGTAGTCTGGCCAAACACTGGCAGAGCACAAAAGGCACTGGTATAACATATTGAGAAACTGCTGATGTCCCTGCACAAGCCAGCATAAGTGGAATGCCCCACATTTATCTGTGAGTCAGCTGCAAGTAGCTTCCTTAGCACACATGCACCCAGTTCACCTCACCATCAGCCACAGTTACTTCACAGGTCTTATCCCTGCTGTTGGGAATGAGTACAATATGACCCCTACCTCTGTATGGGAATAGCCACAGAATGCAGCATGCTGAAGAGGTGTCCCACACAAGTGTGTCCCTAGATGTAAGCAGCACCCTGCCAGCATCCACACCAATGGATCAATAAGGTCTGAAACTATTGTCATTAACACCTTGCACGCCTACCCTGTCACCCCATGGGAATTCAGTGGCTTGCAGCCTGTAACTGCAGGAGTGAGACAATGCACCGGCCTGCTACAGATGGCCTGCATCACTATGAAATGCCCTACAGTCTTCTGTCAAAGGCCTGTGTCTCACCTGTACTGCAAATGTAT
Organism: Protopterus annectens; assembly: GCF_019279795.1. Taxonomy (NCBI): domain Eukaryota; kingdom Metazoa; phylum Chordata; order Ceratodontiformes; family Protopteridae; genus Protopterus; species Protopterus annectens. The sequence goes on from NC_056735.1 coordinate 1,501,241,116, forward strand.
GATATCTCATGGACTCCCAAATAACAACATTACACAGTCCACAGAACACAAATGCAAGGCCATGTCGACAAATCCCAGTAGCATTTCCACCATGTTCTACTGCATGAACTGTGGACCAACCCCTAAATACTGCTGGGATGAAGTGATAACTATAGGGATATTTGTCAAATAACGTTTGCATAATGTTCAGAAGAGGATAGAATAACAGAGGGGGAGGTGGAAGTATGGACGCCGTGGAGTGTGTGAAGTCTGAAACTCAGATGTCTGCACATACTATCCCTGCCTGCAAACACAGGAATGGGTGGCCACAAACCTGCTTGTAAATCACAATGTGAAGGGGTAATGACCAGAAATATGAGCCCTGCCTCTGGGTAACCTATGTGAATCTGTACAGCTGTGAGGTATGGACACAGCAGGATATGGCCATACAGTCACGTCGATGGATGTACAAGCATGAGATCATCAGCTATCATACTACCAAGGTGCTGAACTATTTACACAGACCCATCAGCAAGTGTCTGCAGCTCCCCCTCCAGAATGGCATGATTGTGCAAGAATATGTAGACTGCAGACCACAATACTGGACACAGCTTCATTCATCTTGTGTCCCCCAGGATATTACTGCAAGCAAATATCTATACCTGTCAGTAGTTGATGACATAAAACATCACAGTGTAAAACAGTAAATATGTCTTAATATCTCTGCAAACACCAAAACCACATAGCAGAAGCAGCACAAACACAATTAGTTACTGTATCCCACTATCCTTTGCCCATTATGACCCCATATTGTCAACCGATCTACAGATATCCTGCAGAAACAGGTTGCTAGCTGTAGGTGTAGAACACAAATGCCTGCACTGGAGTACAACCTACCTGGAATGGATTCACACATCCAATACAAAAGGTCATACTGGGCATGCTCCCACAAAATGAAGCCCATGCCTGACAACAAAATACTGAAAGGTCATACTGGGTGTGCTCCCACACTTATAGAAATGAAGCTCATGTCTGGCAACAACAGTGGACTATACATATCTGTCAGTCACAGATGTTTGTGCACACACTCCACATTACACACCAGTCATGCTTTGCACACACATCTGATAGGAATACACACATATATCCAAGGACAACACACTATAATAGGCCAAACATACACATACATAGATGTGTGGAAGAGAGTGACAGTCAGTGACTAAGAGCTTCCCATCATGAGGCCCGGGGTCACCCAACACACATCCAATTGGCCAATACCACATGATGTGCAAATGTCAATCACTGTAGACATTTGCGTCTGATAGCCCTCAGCACTATAGTGTCTGTGGTGCTTGTGATAACTGTGTAACATGACTGTACAAGTCGTCATTTATCTAGCAGTTGTATACACGTTCCTGTTAAATGTAAACCTGTGTGTGACTGAGTGTTGTGTGTGTGCTTCCAGATGAATGGTTTATGGCCCATTCACACACACACTGCACTCCCCATTGCCCTACTTTGCCAAGGCTGCTGATGTCATTCACCTTGAAATACACCTTTGGGAAATGAGTAGCCCTATAAGCTATGTGGCACATGTTCTAATTGGCTAATGCTATAGTATGATGTACTCGTTAGGTAGGATGTCTAATCCCAGACATGGCAACTATGAGACTGTGAGTATGTTTGTGTGTGTGCGTAGGGATCAATGCTTTTGAGGCCATTCACAATCACTACACTTTCCATTGCCCTAGTTTGGCAAGCCTGCTGATGTCATTCACCTTGAAATACACCATTGCAGAAGCGCTAACTCTATGAGCTCCATAGTGCATGCTATAACTGCGTGATTCTATAGTGCGATGTACTGTTTAGGTAGGAGTTTGAATCTCAGACATGGCAACTGGAAGACTTTGTGTGTTGGTGTAGGGATCAATGCTTTTGAGGCCATTCACAGTCATTTCACTATCCATTGCCTTACTTTGGCAAGCTTACTGATGTCATTCACCTTGAAATACACCTTTGTAGAAGGGCTAGCCCTATAAGCACCATATATAAGCACCATGGCACTTGCTTTAATTGCATAATGGTGGAGCTTGATATACTAGTTAAGTAGGAGTTCTAATCCCAGACTGGATAACTGTGTGTGTGTGTGTGTGTGTGTGTGTGTGTGTGTGTGTGTGTGTGTGTGTGTGTGTGTGTGTGTGTGTGTGTGTGTGTGTGTAGGGATGAATGGTTTTGAGGCCATTCAGTCACTACACTTTCCATTGCCCTATTTTGGTAAGTCTGCTGATGTCATTCACCTTGAAATAACACTTTGCAGAAAGGCTAGCCCTATAAGCTCTGTGGTGTGTGCTATAACTGCGTAATGTTGTAGTGTGATGTGCTAATTAGATAGGAGTTCTAATACCAGACATGGCAACTGTGAAACTCTGTGTGTCTGTTTGTCTGTGTAGGGATCAATGCTTTTGATGCCATTCACAGTCACTACACTTTCCATTGCCCTACTTTGGCAAGGCTGCTGATGTCATTCACCTTGAAATATACCTTTGGGGAAGAACTGTCCTCTAAACTCTGTGGCACATGCGATAAATGCAGTACACTGTAGTAGCAGTACATAACTAATTAGGGCTTTGAATCTCAGCACTGTCAAGTATGTGTGTGTTTGTTATCAGTATCCTGTGTGAAGGTAGCTGTGATTGTGTAATAACAGGACTCATTGTGGGTTAGATTTTTCAAATTTCATATAGTGAGGACCTACTATATGTCACAATGTCCACCTTACAAGGACAACAAATGTCAAACAGCATAGAGGCTGGTGTAGGCAATCCATACCCCTACATTTGACATTATGGATTGCAGAAAAATATAGGTAACCCTTGTATTACCCAGTGAACACTCTCCACCCATGTCTCATACACAACACATACTTGGCTAGGCAACAACCACTATGTTGGTAGTTCCCTGCATATTGCCCACAGATAGTAACCATGGTGTGATTGCAGTGGACTACAGAGGACATGGCACCCTGCTCCATCCCTGCAATAGACAAATACTTGCTCATAGTGGTCCTTTGCTATGTTCCCCATTAGAAGCCTGCAACAACTGTAGAGTCAGCAAATGTAACCCACAAAGGAAATACTATGCCTTATACACATGCCCTGTACGGACAGAAGCCACTAACACCAGTGAATACCTGTATCATGCTGTCAATGTAGGTGCAGGATCAACCTCAGTTCCATAGCCAGTTCTCACCACATGAGGTCAGGAATGCCACATCAGATGATAATCTGTCCACGCAACCTTCCCCAGACACCCCAGGTACACTTGCACATGTCACAAAACATGCATGTGGGACATGTGCACATCCCCGACACCATCCATGTTATGGAATATAGAACACATACATGGCAAGCATCGCACAGCACTGGCCACCCACAATAGTAACCCAAATGAGTGGATGATAAATACAGTTCCCACCTGTGTAGGCCAATCCAGGGACTACAACCCTGAGCCACACTGCAGACCATTGTCATGTGGTGTGATGCCAAAGTATACTTTTTGCCTAGCCTTGTACAGCCTTCTGGCAAAGTCAGCTACTACAAACCCTTGAAACAATGAACCCATGCATGTCAGTACTGGCAAATCTGTGTCTGTGTGTATGTGGCGATTAAAGATTTGGCAGCTATTCACACTCACTACACCTCTCATTGCCCTACTATAGTATGCCTTCTGATGTCAGTCACCTTGACATACCTTTTGCCCATATATCCGTCTGATAACCTCTGTGGTGCATGTGATACCTGCGTAATACTGTGGTGTAGCAAACTAGTTAGTTAGGAATTCTAATCCTGACCCTGCTAACTGTGATAATGTGTATGAGTCCTTGAGAGAGTGTGGTTGTGTCTTTCTTGACACCTGCTTTTGTGGACAAGCACATGTACTACAATTACCTTATCCCTCCTTTATCACTGTTGCTGAAGTCACTCACTCTCAAAGATACGTTTGGACAATTCTCCAACATATAAGCTCTGTGGTGCATGCATTAACTGCAGAAAAATGTAATAGCAATATGTAGTCAGGCAGGGGCTTGAAACAGTGCACTGGTAAGTGTGTGACACAAACATGTTTAGCTCTTACTCTCCTGCCCCCTTACTTTGTATCTGTCTGTCTCTCTCACTCCCTCTCTGGTGGATGTGGAAATGTACAGCTGCTTTGCTTAGGCAGCAGCGTGTGTTTTGTAAGTGATACTCATGATCAGCTGAGGGCCTGTGCATGAATTGCAGTTCCTCACTAGCTGATTGCATGTGGAACAGCTGTGGTAACATTCCCATAGCCAATTGCATGAAAACACACTCCTATAACTAGGAACATCATGTGGGTGTTGGCCCTTTTCATTCACTGTGAGCAGGACTTCATGTCGGTGTTTGGCAAACAGCATCACAGTTGTGGGATATACCTCTTACAACATACACTGTGGAGACAGGCTAATAAACAGGAGGGGGATGTTCCAGACATGAGGACAGAATATACGTCTTGCTGTTCTACATTTGAGGTAATGTTGGTTTAACAGGGTTTGCATGGATATGGCTGGTCTACATGATTTAATACCTGTCATGACAGTGTTATGTGGTTGAAGAAACTCTCACCTGTAGGGCTATCTGCAGACTGGCCACTGTTTGGAGTCTTACATGTGTTGTGTTACTCACACATGTCCTATCTTTGGAAATGTAGTAGCATACTCTGAGGATTGCAGTCAGTACATGGTGACAGCCATGTGAGTTACTGACTTCATATCTCTCAGAAGACATATGGGTTCATAGGTTGGTACTAGGACATCCACCCTAGGGCCTATACAAGCCTAGCCATAACAATTCCATGGCTATTTCTTCCCACAATATTTACTTCCCTGGACTCCTGTCTAGTAGGGCAACTGATATGATCCCCGGGGTGAATTTCCTATCTCCTATCCAATCATCAAGGTTCCTTTTGAAGAGGTCCAAAGAGGTGCTTTGCTAGACATGTATGGGCAGTCTCAGTTTCAGACTTCATGCCCTTCATAAATTCACGCTAATGTAAAGCCTGTTATTCTATCAACTTTTTAAGTTTGTAAGAGCAATATTTAAAAACTGCCCATTTTTTTTGGCCTTTGTCCCCCCCATTACTCAAGGCTTTGTCCAGATTTTTTGACCTAGGAGATTAACAGGCATGCTTCTGGAACAAACTCATGCTACAAATGAAAGCATGTGATGTATTAATTTCCTTCAAAATAGGATCCGGGTTAATTGACTGTTTTTCACTCCCTGCCTTGACTGGCCTAGCCCCCCACCCCAAAAAAAAGTGGCACGATCTAGAGGAGGGCACTGGCATGTGTAAGTTGTCGGGATTGCATTGTATTTCCTATTACCTTGTACATTTCCTGTTTCCCCCCCACTCCTAATCTTTCCATTTCAAAGAAACCGACAAGGCCTATATTCAGTATAACCCTCCTTCCCTTCCCACACTTTTTCACTAAGTTCTTTAAGATGCCATATATGTACAACATCTGCTCCTAAATTACATTTATGTAATCTTAATAATTTTTCTCTCTCCCATGTATGTATACTTAGCTAAATGATGTATTATTTTTCATATATACATATATATATATATATATATATATATATATATATATATATATATATATATATATATATATATATATATATACGTGTGTGTGTGTGTGTGTGTGTGTGTGTATATATATATATATATATATATATATATATATATATATATATATATATATATATATATATACATACACACGCACTCCATTTATCTATACAATCCTACCTAACTATGTATGGCATTCGATGTCCTCCACTATTACTTTGATGACCATACTTTCTCAAGGACTACAATACTCGGTAAATGCCTGGCACAGTTATTAAAATAGGCAACAGAAACTTTGACCCTGCATTCATCTGTTACTTCTTGAACACCTGTTTATTTTAATGTTAACTACTGACCGATGTTTCAGTCACCACCACCCACACCCCCCAAAAAAAATTTTACCGCTCCTTTAAGTGCTGTGATTTACAGGAAATGTCTGCCTCTCTTAAAACAATCTTCTTTTTTAAAGTAAGAACTCTGCTTACTACAAAACCAAAAAAAAAAATTTTACCTGTATGCTTGTCTTTCGCAAGTAAGCAGACATGGCCTTGCTTCATGCACGGTACAATTGCCACACGCTACTTCCACAGAATTTTTGTTTAAACTCCCCTAAAGATGGCAATTCTTAATATGGCCAAGCGAATAGCTAGATTGTTTTTTGTCACTTTCTCTGACATACCAGTCTCTAATGTGGCCACTCAGTGAGAACAACTACCTACACTCCTGTT
>NC_056735.1:1501252471-1501257471 GCF_019279795.1 Protopterus annectens
ATGGTATTCTCTGTGTATTGCATCAACACCAAAGCACCTGTGTGTGTTATACACAAACATGTGGTGTGTATCACCCAGTAAACTTACCATTGTCCACTGTAGAAGGGCTGCTGACATCAGCCACCATGCACTCACCTGTATACACCCCCAGACCTATCAGCCATGTGGCACATGCAGTAACTGTTATACAGACTTGTGACATGTGTTCACCTGTACCCAGGATATGGCACAGCCAAGGTGTCACCACAGTGCCATACCCCTTGTATGATAAAACAGCAGACCATCATTCTGCTGACACATGGACACCTACAACACAAACAGAATACATTATGGAGACCACAATCACTCAGTGTTAATAACAGCTATAATGCATCATGGCTGGACAGCTACTCTTCCTGACATGTAAGCATTAAACTTTACTGCTGACAACATGTTACACAGCATTGCATTGGCACACCGTAGTACAGTCACCCTGTGCATCAGAACCATATTAGCCTGTCCCTGCATCGATGTTATGGATGACAGGGATGTGGAACATGTATCATCATATGCACAGGGTGTGTTGTTGGTTTGCCAGAGACCTAGGCTGAGCCAAACGTTTGACACCATGTGTGTGAGTGAGGGGGTTTAATTATTAATTGGGCTGTTGTGATGTGGTGTGTGTAGGTATAGGGTTGCCCTAGCTTGATGGTAATGTTTGGGTGTATGCATGCACACAGTTCTGCCATGTGGCTGCCCTATACAGGGGTTTGTTGGACAGCTGCAGACTGTACCTGGCAGGGTGTGCAGTTCACTGTCTCTGGCCATGGACACAAGAACTGTGCCTACCAGGGGTTCCAAGGGCACCACCAGGTACAAGCCACGATATGGTACTCTTCCCTGATGAGGACATATGTTCACTGGATCCGGGTCCCTCTTGGGACTGGCCAGGGCCACGTGCATGTGGCTTGCTGTGGTGAGGTGTGGACAGCACCCCCTGCAGTGCTGGGGCTGGTACTGCCACTACAGGAGTGGCTCTGTGTTCTGGCATGTCCAAGTCAACCTCCAACTGTCGGTGTTGCTGGCCTACATCCACGTGGCCGTCGCACCACTCCCACCATATGCTCGAGCATAGACATTCCATGGATGAAGATTCCTAACATTTCACCCAACCATCTATCCATTACCTCTGAAAAATAATGGAGGGCACCTGCAAGGTCATGGATGTTGTCAGTAACAGCTGAATGAGTAGCCCTCTGCAGCCTCAAAGCCTGTCTGGTGTAGTATTCCATACATGCCTGCACCTCTATGACAGCCCGAAACATGCATCTGGTGGCACCAGATATGGCACTTCTGCCAGAGGGATGATAGCCAGCAGCCCTCCAACAAGCACCCCTGTACATCTGCCTATGTGGTTCCCCGCCGGACATCCAGCTATGGCTGCTGTGTCCAGATACACATACCATAGATACCACACTGTCCTGTCCCATGCCACCAACCACCAACTGTCCCTTAGCTATGGCCACTGGTGATGGGGTATGTATAGGCAATGTAACTGTGTGCAGAGATGGGGTAGATAACAGTGGGATGTCCAACGATGGCACAGCTTCAGCCCCTGACAACCCTGCCTGTGCCTTAACACACCTATCATCATTTTCAGTGTCTGTATGGACACCAACAGCAGATTGCCCGCAGGAGGGACCCTGACCCACCTTGCCACCTGTGAGGGGAAAACAAGAAACACACTTTAAGACCTGTATGTCATTGCTTAATAGTACACACATACACACACACACACACACACACACACACACACACACACACACACACACACACACACACACACACACACACACACACACACATCCTGACATTCCACCATATGACTTACCTGTCCCTGAGTTTATAGAATGTCCCTAGTTTTTTCTCTTATTATCCCCATCCTGCATCAGTCTTGAATAATTACAGTCAATAATACCAATCATTAATGTATCATTCTTCTAATTGCTCAGAAAAGTGATCACACATCATAACCTGTTACTCCATTAACTCTTTAACTTGTTTGGAGTCATTTTTTCAAAGACGCCCTGATGTCATCAAGTGTTCACCCTGGTTTTGTCCAGACATTTTAAGCATGGCTCCCATATGGTATGGGCTAATATCACGAACTGAAGTTTAATACTTAACTATTGTTCAGTAGATGCAGATCTCTTGCTCTATTAACTTTTTATGTGGACTACAGTAATATTTGGAAACACTCTCTAGTGTTGTCTAGTAATTCCCCAATGCATCTTTAGTGCTGCATATGTGGGTATTCTTTCACCTTTCTGCTGATTGCAATTAAAAAAAGTATCCCCGGTGTCTAGTTTTCCCTCCCAATGCATCTTTCATGCTGCAGACTTTATTATGCTATCAGCTGTCCTGTGATTACATTTCAGAAAAGTTTTCTTGGTGCCTAATGTGTCTGTCCATGCCCATCTACTGCAGAATTTCTAAGGGAAGTTGAGAGGTGTGAACAACCCCACACTCACACATGTCCATACATGGACACAAACACATACACACATACACACATACACACACACACAAACACACACACACACACACACACACACACAGACACACACACACACACACACACACACACACATACATCAGCCCCCTTCCACTCCATCAGATAGCACTTACAGACAAATCACCACACACACACACACACACACACACACACACACTTACAGGTGAGGTTGCACAAAGATATTACACACAGACCTCTCATTACCCATCTGTCAACATGCATGACATATGGCATTCAACAGCATGCAGTGCAGCTATTGTCAATCCCAATTACCAACATTATACATCTCTGTGACGCATGGGTTGTGTCAGTTGGTGATGCCCCGTCCCCTGGAACAAACTGCACCCATGTACACAGTATTGCTGTGCACCTGTTCAGCACCCTGGTATGTACTGTGCACCATACCTCACAGGTGTACACACCATTGCTGAATGTGTATATGTGTGTCAGTTATGTTTTTCCTGCTGTTCACTGCCCCTATGTGTTTGTCTGACACATACCTGGGATGATATGTGGACAGATGTCATTTGTGAATGCCTGATGTCTGATTTAGAGATCTCATCATCAGCGGTGCATGTTTGGCGAATAAAATACATTTACACTGACAACCTTCAAACCTTACCATGGCTATGGGGAGTGTATATACCCTTATTGATATGGCACCCTCTTCCCTGATATGCCATGGGGCCAAATTACTGCATATGTTAACATTACACAAACCTGATATGTGACATATGACCTGTGCAATCAAATGCAATATCAAACAAATGTGTTAGTTGGGCAGATGCTGATTCAGATGCCTACAATTTGTGGGTGCATATGTGTGCACACCCTTATCATGATGGGTTGTTGCACCAACTGTTATGTATGCTACAGCAGTCACTATTCCTGGAAGGGGTATACTGGCATGGGCCATCTGCATTTGCCAGTATTTGGTCACTCTGCCCTACAAATGTCCCCGAACTCTGCATGATTGCAAGGACAACTCATGTGCATAGTCCTTGGAGGGAACACAGTGCCGTCACTGTTGCTGTGGAGTCAGGGTTATGTCTGCCACAATTCATAACCTTGACTGTGTGCAGATACAGCCATTCTTAGCGGGCTTTGGTTCTCTGCTTCAGTGCACTGTTGTGTTTCAGGATGACACCCCCTCCCCATCCTCAGCCTTTTTGCAGATGCTTGATAACTATGGCCTACACGTGTGTCATTTTGCAGTATCCCAAACTCTGAACACCATGTGTACTGGTCTAGTCCCTGCTAATGAATGGCAAACATACAAGTATGCACTGGCACTAGCAAGGTACAGATGGGGACGGTGGGCCTGAGGTGGGGTGAGGTGTTGGTTGTGCAGCACATGTATCTTAATTGATACTGTCTGTAGGTTTCCAACTTGTCTTGGTACACCAGTATACATTGCAACACATGCCTATGGGGAACTTTTTCTGTTATGCGTATGCTACTTGTAGGGAGCCCTGGCTAATATTTCCTGTAGTACAACTGTCCCATCTGATTACCCTAACCCATGGGTCACACTTATGCAGAGTCCAGGCAATTGCCGACATAGGTACTGCACAGCCAGTACTTGCTAACCATTCCTGCAACCCCCTCAGTGTTGTGGCATGTTACTAGACAGCCTGCATGACCAGTTTGCAACATGTGTTGTCATCTGTCTTGGATGGCTGTCTGCTTATTTTCTACATTAATCCTGTCCCATAGATCCTCGCCACATGCATGACTGTCTGCACTGTTTGCCATGGTATATGCAATGGTGAGGAAAGGCTACATGTCCAACTCCTGGGTGCTACCTGTTGAGTATGGGATCCATTCCATGGCTTGTAAGATGTGTGCAAGCCACGGCTGCCTCTGCTCCAGGTAAGTGGGCACATTTGATGGCCAAACATCCTGGACAGCAGACCATTTCTTGGTGTGACATTGAGGACCTGTACTTGCTGGAAGGTCCATACTCATGAAGAGTGCATGCTGTCAGTACCTCAAAAGCTGCTTCCACAATATGTTATTTGGAGTGTATGCACACATATGCTTCCAGTGTTGTGAAGGTATGTATTCCCCATATTTGCTGTCCTAACATAGGATTCTATATTACACATTAATTTGTAATGTTAGGACCACATTACAGGTTGTAAGGGTTGTGGAATGCAGTATTGTGATATGCCATAGTGAAGATCTGTAACAGTTGCCATTATAATAGGGGTGTATACACTGTTGTAGCACTGTATAAGGGTGATTTTTCAGACATGTCCCTACTGTAGGCCATTTGTCCCACCATTATGTTCATCTCTGTGCACACAATTTGCAATGACAGGTTGTTAGTTATATTGCAGGACTCTTACATACCCTACAGATATGCCACCATGGTGATCACTGTGATGCAGTGCAGTTAACAGCAAAAATAAGTGAACTTGTCCAGCATGCATTATGGGTAGGT